>NC_061523.1:5902500-6097500 GCF_022379125.1 Scophthalmus maximus | reverse complement strand
TATTCTTTAAGATTGTATCCTTCAGTTAAATTGTCACATTACGGTATCCAATTGTTCATTTACAGTTTACAAAAGTGCTGTAATTCAAACATTTCCTTTAGGAGTTTTATTGTCATATGATTGTGTGTATTATTGTTTCCTATTGATCATTGAGTTTGATTTTAAAAGACAATTAATTTTACCTTTTAACCTAAGTATTAATTCTCATGATTGTAGCCATTTTGACAATTGGTCATGCTTACAGATAGACATCTGGAAATAACAGGCAGCCCCAATATGCTGGTTTTCGCGGAGGCAAGCAACACGGGCAACAAGCTATTTATTTGTGTGCATGAGAAGTGCACGAGTATCAGCATAGCATAAGAAATGTTTTTTCTCTTTTTACATTGTTATCATCAGGCGGCATGGAGTTGCAGTAGTAAGCACTTACAGAAAGAAGGTTCTTGGTTCAAAGCCCAGGTCAGCCTGGGCCTTTTGGTCTGGAGTTTGCATGTTCTCTGTGTGGGTTTTTTCTCCCACAGTCCAAAAGCGTGCAGATTTGGGGTTAGGTTAATTGGAGGCTCTAAACTGACGGTAGGTGTGAATGGCTGTTTGTTTCTGTATGTTGGCCATGTGATGGCGACCTGTCCAAGGTGTACCTCTCCTCTCTCCCAGTGTAAACTGGGATTGGTTCCAGCCCCCCTGCGACGTAAAAGAATAAGCAGTATAGAGAATGGATGGATGGATTATTGTCATCGAGGGGACCTCAAGTAATCTAAGGCTGTGTGCAAAATCACAGTCTAATTACGATACATTGCACAACGTTTAGCCCTATACATTGTGTCTTAAATGAATCCATGTCCTCACTTTCTGATAATCCCACAATGCAATGCTCTGCATTTAATAGATGGGAAGATTGCTGTTGTGCAACGTCACCTGGGCAGCGATGACAGAAAATGATAATTATTAGTGAGTGTCCGAAATTCACACTCAAACCCACTGCTCACAAGTGAGAGTAACTACTTTTAACCAAAGAGGGGTAGTTAATGAGTGGATGACGTGTGGTTTTGGACAGAGCGTAAAGTTGGTTAACGGGAGAACCGTTTTGAAGGGATTTAAGAAAGGACTCTCTCTCACTAAACAAGAAAATATTACTTTGAGAGCTGTTTTTTACGAGGCCACTGCTCGACAAAGCCTGGATGTTGTTGCTCCGATTTAACTGCCATATAGTTTTTAGAGAACCTGGATTGAGGCCACTCAGGGAGCATTATTGCCCTTCAGAGTTGTGCAAAAACCCGCGATGTATCACTATCCTGAGGTCATACGACCCCCTTTTAAGTCTACAAAGATGAGCAGTGTTCCCAATTGTTGCAGGAGAGTGAGTGTTCGAGACCTCTTAACCTCCATTACACGTGGAAAAGTGAGAGAACAAACTATTCCACTTAGGATCCCCCCTTGGCCACTCTCCTCTGACTCCTGCTCTCACAGCTGTTAAAGGTGTGAAAATGTTAAGTGGGGTTAAGAAAGGTTCTGCTCTTAAGAGACCAAATGGACACACAAACAAATGCACAGTCATACACTTGTAATGAATTGATGCATGGACATGTGGGGAGGGATGAAGACAGGATTATATTGCAACCACAAGAGAGGAAGTGTGCTGGTGTAAGGTAAATTAAGAATGCTCTCATCTGCGCTTTTTAATTCTCTGTTGCACATTCCATGAACACATGTTTTTTTTGTGGTAATATAAACTATAGGCCTGAGCTAAATGACTCATCGACAACAAAAATCAATTCTTTAACTACTGTTAATTATACAAGAACAGTCAATGAATTTGAGAAACTCTCTGGGGAAGACAGGAATTACCAGGAGATTAAACCAACGAGATACATATATCAGAACCTTTACAGTTCTGAATAAAACAGAGCTATTTACATGCATATACAAAACTACAGCAGATGCCCTCACGGGCGTAGCACTGGAGGGGGAAAGGGGACAGACTACCCAGGGCCCAAGGGTGGTGGTACCCTGGAAAGCCTGTAATTCAAAGGGGTTTTTTTCAGCAAGTTGAAACTAGTGAAATCCAGGGGTGAAGTAATTTTCATATTTGAACATTCGTCAGCTTTCTGATGTTATCTTCATTGGCTCTGCGTCTAAACCTTGAATAAATTCATAAATGAGTGAGCTATTGAAAGGGCAAACCTTGAAATATGCATATTTAAACAAAATACTGACTGGTAAGGATGCTAAGGGATTTGCCAAGGCATTTTTCATAAACTAAGAGCTGTGAAAGTTGTGAGAGGATGTCTCAGACACATGAGAGGTGGTTTGATGTCATTAAATCCAAAAATGAGTGAGCTATTGAAAATGCAAACCTTGAAATATGCATATTAAAGCAAAATGTTCACTGATAAGGATGCTAAGGCCTTTTTCATAAACTATCAGCTATATATAGCTGTGAGAGGATGTCCCAGACAAATGACAGTTGGTTTGATGTCAACAAATTCATAAATACTGAGCTATTGACAATGCAAACCGTGAAATATGCATATTAAAGGAAATCGCTTACTGATAAGGATGCTAAGGGATTTACTAAGTTCTTTTTCACAAACTAACATCTGTGAGAGTTGTGAGAGAATGTCCCAGACACATGAGAGGTGGTTCAATGCCACAGAGACTGCTTATGTACAGGGCCCATCATTTGGTGCTACACCCCTGGATGCTCTACCACGTCTACTACAAAGTATCTGCTGACAACAACCATTGTCTGAAAAGAGTATTATCAGATGTGATAACTGTGGCTGACAAGAACATCTGTGAAGCCAGACGGAGCTTTAACCATTCTTCGTTCATTTAGGTATACTTAAATTTGAGCTTGAAGGTTTCAGTCTTGACCTCGTAAATAGGAGTTTGACAGAAAAAATTCAGCCCACATTTCTTGTCCTTCTTCAACTAGTGGAGTTTGCTCAGTTGTAATGGGTCACTTCATCAACTGAGAGGGGGGTCAAAGGTCAATGAAGAAAACAACCACTCCAACTCCAAAGTCTAAACAGAGACAGTGGATCCAATATCTTCACACATGCAATCACTTATCATGTTGCTTTGAATTCTATCACAACCAGGGGCGGAGCTAGGTTTTTTTGTGTGCAAATTTGGGGCCCTATATGTCCAACTTCCAAGCAAAATTCCTAATTCAGTGAGGTCAAACCTTGTTTGCCATTGGATCTATATGTGCTTTGGCTATTTAGGAGATATTGTTTGTTAGATGATGATTTATGTTGAACAAGTATGGCACTACGTTTCATGATCATTGGCCAGCCTTCGGAGAAAACAGCAGGGAATCTCAGTGGAGTTTGGTACCCAGTTGACAAAACTGTCAGGTTACACTTTTATATTGTCACAAACCTTTTCATGGGATTATTTACTTTAAAGATGATAAATCCATGCCTTTAACTGAGACTATGGCTTTTTATGACGGACTTCAGATGTCTCTGGTACAGAAATCTTATGTGAAACTGGTTAAAGAATTGAGAGGGAGAACATGAGGGAAAGAAAAGAAAAACAACAAGGAAACAACATGATTTAAAGTTAAATCTCAGGAATCCAACTTGATTGAACTCTAAATTCACTTTTCCATAACATCCTCTGACATCTAAATTACAATAGTATGTCTATTATATTTCAAATCTAACACAGTCAGTGCAGTTACTGTAGGTGCTTCATGGAAATCCAACCTCATGCATACAGACTCGATCACACTCCAGTCATTAATACCTTCACGCTCGCACACACGCACGCACGCACGCACGCACGCACAGTGGTCTTGGTTAGTTAGATTTTCAAAGGGGATTTCTGCTTAATAAAAATCCATTTCTGGCTCCACAGGATCCTGATCTCACAGAGAGAGAGAGAGTTTGAAGAGGAGAGGGAGGGAGAGGAGAGACCACAGGAGAAATAATTAGACAGTGTTGGAGACACGGAGATCACAGTGTACCAAACAGCAAGGACTCGACAGCCACTACTGAACACATTTCTGGAAATAAATTAAAAAAAAGATTTAGCTTCTCGAAAAATTAAAGTACTATAGTGTCATTGTCTCCAAACATTACACACACTGGAGGTTCACCATTGAAAACTGTGTTGAATTAATTCTAAAATAACCAACACAGCAGAAATATCAGATTTTTGGTTCAGTGTCTTGAAGAAACATACGTCCTGGATACATTTTCCAATGGAGCGACCATTGTTTGGTGACATTTGACCAAACCGTTTAGGCTCCTCGAGTCTCACATATTCCACATTACTCCTGATTTACAGCGTAAGACACACTAATTTAATACGACAGTAACGGAGGCAACGTTTTTAGGGAATTTGTGGTTACAATAGGGGCTGTCATGAATTGTTTGGTCCTGTCTTACAAGCTAAGTAAGCAACATGAAAATGTAATCCCCGCTGTCCCATTTAAGTCAAAAATCAGCAAATCAGAAGATGCTTTTAAGGCCAAAGAGGAGACTAACAATTGTCTAAAGGTTGGTTTGATGGTCCGCTGCTTCACTGTTCTGGATCCAACCGCTCTCAACAGCCGACAGCTGTTTTTGGTAGGAAACAGTCGGCTTATCTACAGCGCAGATAAACCGACTGTTTCCTATCAAACGGCAAACGTACAGAGCTCTAGACTAGCTGGTGAAGAAGGTGGAGCATTTAAACAGCCACAGAGAGAGAGAGCTGCAAGTGCTAGAGAATATAGAATATAGAATATTGGACCTTCATCCATCACATGGCCAGAAACATGACTCTGAATGAACGCTAGTGCAAATTCTTCTGCGCTGTACGTTTGCTGGAATCCACGCGGCGATTCTAAAAGTGTAAGGAAACAAAATATGGGAGCAGTCAAGTGAATCAATTATTTTCTCACCCCTACACTTGACTATCAGTGTACCAAGTTATCAAAGTTCCCCCCCCCCCCCATTCATGATTAACTGTCTCTTTGCACGATTGCCCCCTTTGTCTCAAACAAGAGGAAACAAAAAGAGGACAACACGGTCGACGTCACACACACACCAACACTCACACAGACTTTGACAGTACTGATTTGGGGCGACAATACCATTGGTCCCGTTTCCCCACTAATGTCCTCATGGCCTGTGCATGGCCCTTGAGACGGTGACCTTGCAGCCTCCGGGCCCGCTTCCCCCAAACTTTAGTTTCTCTTGCCGCCGGTACTTTTTGCCCATGTAAACGCGGTGACACAGACATTCAGGTGACCGTCAGATCGCTTTCTCTGCCTCTCCTCTTTCCCGCCGCTCCCCCTCCGTCACTCACACCTTCCCCATCAAGGTTGCAAACAAAAGCAGATCACCATATTCATGAGGCCGCCGGATGACAAATGAAAGGGAGAGCGGGAGAAAGAACAAAATCCATTCTTTATCGCGCTTTCATCACACATCGATCCTCCTTTCACCTGCAATTATTCTCTCAATTCCTTTGATGCACTCTCTCCTTTCTCTCAAACTTTGAGTGTCCCTCTCTTTTCTCTCTGTCTTCCACTCTCTCTCTCTCTCGTCTGTCGACAGCCTGTTTATATCGAGGCACCGAGAGAGATTTGTGTCAGTGTGGGTGCGAGTGTGTGCGTGTGTGAGTTTGCACAATTATGACACTGACGGAAAGGCTAAACACCTTGTATTATATTATGTAGACTGAGTGTGAGTGTGTGTGTGTGTGTTGTGTGTGAAGCCTGAGACGATGTGTACTTGTGTTGACAGTGATAAAGAGGCAACTCAGATACTCCCACAATACAATTGTCTTATTGGCCAGTGTGTGTGTGTGTGTGTGTGTGTGTGTGTGGTCTACATCCACCTTATTGTCACCATAAATCCCCCCCCCCCATGTTCTCCTCCTGACGTCACTCTTGTCACCCATCTTTTCTCTCCTTCTTTATTTGCTCCATGTTGACTTCCTTTCCTCCACCTTCAGGCTACCTTCAATTTCCTCTTTCTCCTTTTGTTTCCTTTATTCCTTCCTACGTCTGTTCATTCCCCCAGATCCTCTGTCCTCCCCTCTCCTGCTGCAGTTTTACTTGCTCCCTTCCTCACTTCTCCTATAGGAGGCTCCTTCAGTCCCTCACATGTTCTCAGTTATTTCCAGCTATTTCTTCCTTTCCATTTCTTTTCCTTCATTTTTTTTTTTTTACTTACTCTCATGACTTTGTCGCCATGCATGGCTCTCGGGTTGACAGTCTTGGTTGGTCCTTTGGATGGATTTGACATTCTAGTTTGGTGACTGCCCTGACTCTTCCCTTTTCCAGTGAAACATCTGGCGCAGACATTCATGGCGAGCGGAGGATCTTACCTAATGTACCCTCATCATCTATAGCTGTTTTCAGACGAGTCCGGAAAATTGGGTTTGCCCTTTCGCATATCACAAAACCCAGTCGGACATCTTTACAAACATTTGTGGAACATTCTGTGGCGTTTGGTTAGAGCACGCAGGAGGCAGGAAATGTTGAAATGTTGAAAGTTTTGAAAGCAGTGTTTTTGTTCCACTGGTTCTGTCAGTTTTCCAGAGGTTTTCCTGCTGTATTCTCTCATGGGCTCACTCTGACATTTTTCGGAAAACTTCACTAGTGGAACAGTTTGAGTGACATTGGAAGACATTTGCGTCCTTACTTACAGCCTCTCGAAGGAAAAATTTGAGGAAAAAGTCCAGACTTCCTTGCATGTCTGAAAGCAGCTTGTGATAATATAATTTCTCCTTTAAAGTAATCTACAGCTGCACGTCACCAATGCATTTTGAAGAAGCAGCAGCGCAGTGCAACTCCACTGCGGCGGCTGCTGGACACACCCATCTAATGGCCTGTGTGCTATAATGTATATCTACCAAACTGTGCATGTTGCAAATGTCCCTCCTACTTTTGTCTTCCACCCCTGCTCTGTCTTGGTCTCGTCATATGTCACTCCTATCTATTTATTTGCCTCATTCAGAAATTGTATGTTGGATAAATCAGAAAATATGTCAGAACATTTACTTACACACTGCCATTCATTCCTTTCCTATCTTCCTTCACCATTGTTAACTCGTAAGCTCCAGCTTAAGTAAAAGAAAAATCAAATGAATAAATCATTGTGTACTATTGTTGCAGATCATTTGAAACTTTGGAGCCATCGAGCTTCATTGTCCTGCTCTTTATTACATGGCTGAGGATGACGAACAAGTGCACACACAACCACCTCTCTCAAGAATGAAAAATCTGAAGAAAAAAAAGGACTTTGTTGCATTCATGTCATCCTGTACCCCGTCCCACCTCACGTTATCTCTCTGGGACAGTTTGAAAGGGAATAATGACGGGCACGCGCCGCCATTTTAAAGCACATGAATGAGAGGGCTCAGCGAGCTGAAAGAGAACGACAAAGGTGCAGTTGGAAAATATAGGGAGCGGGCGGAGGAGAGACAGACAGATGGAAGGGATGCGAGATAGATGCAGACACCTCGCAGGGACAGAGGGAGACAGACGTGGGGAGATAAATGCGATGGGTGGAAGAAGACGACCGAGAGAGACGGAGAAGGAGAGACAAGGGGGGAGCGAGAAGAAAAAGACCGAAAGCCTGCCACGTCCTTATCTTACCCTGCCTTTCACAGCCAACCTCACACTGACACTTGATACTCCTGTGTGTGTGTGTGTGTGTGTGTGTGTGTGTGTGTGTGTTGCAGAACGTATCGGTGACGGTGAGCATGTTTTGAGCATTTTTTCAGTCAACTAAGTTAAATGTTTTCAGTTAAGTTTCATTGCAACATAATGTCTTGGAAGTTTTTAGTTTTGTTTCCAGTATCCAAAGACAAATCTGAAATGGATGTTGATGAGACATATCAAAAAGTCCCTTTTCTGTCCATTGATTGACCCATTCATCTGGAAATAGATCACATTGAAGTGTGTTTGCATCTGTGTGTCGACTGGGTGCAAACATGTGTCTACTATTTCCGGGTACAATATGTTGCCCCACATACACATTTGTGTGCATGTGTGTGTATTTAGATCCATGAAGGTTATTTAATCTGCCAGACAATTTAGCCGGTGTGGCAGAAGCCAGGCAGTGTCATTGCATTTCGGTCGGTTGATGTTTTGTGTTCGTTCTTAATAAAGAGTTACCGGCTGTTGATCTGGTGTGTGTTCTGTAACCCAGGGTGGCGAGGATGATTGCCACAGTGGCGCCCGACATAGGGCACAACACCACCAGACATGGAACGCAGCCGCGGCAGCTGTCAGTGACCATGCCGGCTCAATTGGCGAGGGAGCAGGCGACGGAGAGGCGGACCCAGCTGTTGGAATGTCTCCTGGCCCCGATCGGGGCCGGACTCGGGTCTGCCGCCTCCGTCCGTCCTCAAACCGGTGTTTACCTACACGAAGTGAGAGCAGCGAGTGAGCCCAAGGCTTTCCCGGAGGGGTCAGAGACAGTGGCGGTCCAGCCCGCGCCTGCAGCTCGTCTCCGGTCAGCGGTCCAGCCCACGCCCGCAACTCGTCTCCGACCGCCGGTCCGACCGATACCTGCTCCTCACCTCCAGTCGGCAAGCCGGCCGACGCCAGTTCACGATCCTGGTTCCCTTAGGCTGTCCGGCCGAGTTCATGGACTGGAATCCCTACTCCCATGGGAAAGGGTGGAGGGGAGTAGGTCAAATGACTTTCATCTTCTTTATACAAAGCTTCTCCGTCCATTGGGAGTTGATTCGGCCACATAACCACATCTACCTTGTAACTGGACCATGCTGAAGGGAGTGGATGGAGGACAAGTGTCTGCTCGCGGACGGAGGTGAAGGGGATGGACCACACAAACACTTTACTGTCTAGCAATTAGCCGAGCCTCACTGGATTTAAATGTGACTGGCATTAAGGTCCCAGAACATTGGAAAGAAAAATGACAGAGAGCAAACGAGGAATCAAACCAACAATGTGCTGAGCTTGTGATGAATGAAAGGGACATTTTCAACGCCGCAGGGTATTGAACCAAATTCATCACATCATTACAAATGATCGTGCTCGAGTTTATGTGCACTTTCTCCATCGTGGTTTTACATTCACTTTCATTTTTCCCCTCTCTAGTCGACATTCTTCAGTCAGCTTGGTTGACTCCATCCTTCTGAACCACACCGCGGAAACAATTGCGATTTAATGACTTGAATATGACGCTGATATTGGAGTAAAAAAGACGTGATCTCTGCATTACTTCAATAAATTGACTTGCTGTTTTTATCTTTTAATAAACCTTAAATCCAAGTGTCTCTTCAGAAAAAGGAATGACATTGTTCAATCAACTTTATTGTCAGCTGACATTGTTATCATCCTGTTTATTCTAGTTATTCTAATATTTGGCCTTTATGAATGTGATCGCAGGGCTTTGTAGAAAAAGAGCTTAATGCTCAATCAACCTGCCCAGAATAAATAATATCTATGTAGAAAAAATCATCCTCTCTTCTGACTAAACACAGGGAATGAACCTTCACAAATGTGAATGCATTTAAAATGAAATAAAAATGAAAAGAAATTCATCAAGAGACATTAACTCCAAATGTGGTTATTATGAATATTGTAATCCTACTGTAAGACTGAACCTGTAGCACAAACTCCAATGTGTCTGTTATTTAAAAGAATATATTAATTTTAAACCACTTTAGACCTCAGAAGCTGCTACTGCACCGATAGTGTTGCATGTGTTTTACACAGCTACACAATTGTGACAGAATGTTCAAATAACTCTTCAATCAGCATTATTCTTTCTTCTGTGTTTTAAAATTTAAAAAAATTGTATCGTGAATCAATCTTTAATTATAAGCTCTTTTGGTCTATTGCCTGCATCCCACATTAGTAAAATAACAATGAGCTCAATGAATTGTGTCTATAACCTACAGCAGTATGGAATATATCATGAAAAAGCAGAGGAGAGAGAGAGAGGGGAGGGATGTAGAGTGGAAAGAAATGTGAATAAAATATACTGGTAAAAAAATGAAAAGGAGATGAAGGCAAAGGACCAAACAGTTAAAAGCAAAAGGAAGAATCGAGGGATGAGGAGGAGAAGAAAGAATCGAAGAAGTGAACGGAGAAAAGAGGAACAGAGGGGCAGAGGGGGAAAGGAGAGATGAGGAAAATGAACAACACAACTGTGGTTGCTGATGTAAATCTCCCTCAGGTTAAAACAAGTCGATAATTAAAAATGTACCGCAGGGTCACTCTGTGACTGTGTGTGTGTGTGTTCATTATATGTGTCGG
Source organism: Scophthalmus maximus (assembly GCF_022379125.1). NCBI lineage: Eukaryota > Metazoa > Chordata > Actinopteri > Pleuronectiformes > Scophthalmidae > Scophthalmus > Scophthalmus maximus. The sequence continues at coordinate 6,087,266 of NC_061523.1, read as the reverse complement.
AATGTGTACTTTATTGCTGTAGGTGAGTTTGTCTCTGTGTGTGTGTGTGTGTGTGTGTGTGTGTGTGTGTGTGTGTGTGTGTGTGTAGTTGGGGTAAGGTTGCGGTGCCCATTAAAAGGTGTCCCTGCTGCAATCAGTGTACAGAGGCCTTAGGGCCTATTTGTTACTACATCAATCTAGCTTTAATGGAAACACACACAGCAAACAACCACACACACACACAGCCACATTTCCGCCTACAGTGCTAACACTGTGTGAGAGACGGCTGAACAGCAGGACACACACGTGCATTCACGAATGTATGCACTTTGACACGCACGCGGGCACACACACAGCTGGCAAGGAAACAAGCCAACTGGGCCCGCAGCAGCACACAACACACTGTTTAGTACACAAGAAACTCCTAATGAGTTGGGTTTTTTTTCCAGTTTATAAATTCATGTCTGCTTGTTTCTTTCTTGGATTTCTTTTATCAGACCTTTTTCGTTGTTGAAACTGTTCCAAATACAACCATCTTACTTTCATAATATTGCTAACAGTGCTAAAATTTAAATTTTGGAGGTTCTTGCTGTTGCCTAGATAGATAGATACGTACTTTATTGATCCCAAGCTGGAATTTTCTCACAACTAAATGTGCAATATATTTTCACATATACAAGTATGTGAAAGTCACCGAGCCTAGGCGAATCCCAATGAGAGGACTAAATTCAAAATGTCATGGTTTGTACTGTCTGTCAGTTCCCATCAGTAGATAAGGCAGCGCTGTAGCGAGTCCTGTGCAGAGTCTGTAAATGTTTTATCACAATGTAAATTGGATTGAGAAGATATCTGCTCATAAGTCACAGTTCATCACTGAGTAGTGGAGATAAAAGAACAAAAGCACAGCAGGACCGGAACGGGTAGAGCTCAGACAGGCCGAGAGCAGGAGGCCAGCGGAGCGGCCTGGTGCTCACAGAGCCACCGTCTTTCAGCCGTCTGCCCCGAGACACCAAACCCCCGACCAGCTCCAGGGCTGCTGTACTGTAACTGAACCCGACCTCTGACTTCCCCGCAGACGGAGGCATCTCTGTGTCGAGCCCGCTGGAACCACTCCAGCTCATGTGGAGGTTTTGGCGCGGTGACCACAGTCAGAATTGAACATCATATGACACCCACGGGCCCCAAAATGATTTTTTCCCAAAGATAATCATGAGGTCGAGGGAAGTTATCCAAATCGAGGGCCTGAAGTGCCTGGATTGCATCGATAGCAATTACATTTACATCGAATTCTCCACACCTCATGATTATAGCCAATGTCAATACTGAGTGCCAATGCAAGAAACCTTTATGTGGTGAGGCAAAATGTAAGGGCATTGACGTTGTGATGCGTAGTGAATCTGACTTTTATGTACAGAACCACAGTATGCCACCTTCTCACCAACAGTAAGCACGATGTTTCCCAAACCAAATGATTTGACTTCACTATTATAATCACCTGTTTCAGATGCCAACCTTTAAGTTTATATGTCATAACCATGATCATCCCTAACCTTACTGTAGTTCCCATGCGCATAAGTAAAGTAAATATGTTTGTCATTTTGACATTATTCAACATATTTGGTTATATATCCAAAACCTTTACTGGAATAACACTGTAATGGGAAACCATCTTGGGACACAATTTAGGTCAAAACTATGATCCATTGAGTTTATTTCATACAGAATCCATAGCTACAGCAGTTCATAAAAGTTTTAGCATTTTATGTTCTAAGCATTCAGTGGTACTTCATGGTATACTACATGGTCTTTCAGCATAAAAAAACTTCCTGCCCAGAGCCCACGATCTTTCGGCAGTAAACAGGGGAGGACCTGGAGAGCTAGCATTCACAGTGGCAGCATTAATTGTGAAGAGACAAAGAAAGACCTGAAAAGTGCTCCACACACAGGATCCTCAGGAGCAGAAAATAAAACCAGTCAAATCTGTGCAGAAATTGCGGATAAAAGAGAGATACCTCTTTAATGCACAGGGTCAAGGTGGAATTAAAATTGAATGTCCACACCATATGGATGGTAAAAATATAATGACAAAGCCAGGCCCATCGTGGATATGTTGATGCCAGAACCATTGTCTGGTGCCGGTGGAAACTTGAACTATAAACCCTGGGTATAGTGGCTTTCTATTAAGAGTAACCCTAACTGTGTTGCTTTCTTTCTTTATGCGGGAGTGACATCCAAAGCTGAACAATAAATCAAAACCTACGCTGCCGTAAACCATTGCATCAAGTAATTTTCCAGCTTTACTGTTCATTTATGCCTGAAGGTCAAGCGAGGGTAGCACTCGGGCTGTTCTGACACGGACAAATGCTGAAGTGTCCATGACGGTGTCCCAAAAGGGCAGACAAAATGTCGAAACCCCACAAAAATTAACACTTCACACCTCAAGCATGACCACTTTAATCCAAGAACAAATAAATAGACAGGATGTGTCGGTTCTTACCAGGCGTGATTTCTATGACCGTGTCCTGCCTCTCTGGGGGAAAAAGGACCTTGGGAGGCCGAGTGGTTTGGAGAGCTGTAAGAGAAACAGAGCGAGAAAGATATACAGAGGGAAAGGTTAATTATCAGAGTGAGAGTGACTGAGAGTTTTAAACTTATGAGCTTTGGTTCTGGTGAACAGCATTACATAATGGGCTCACGATACATAAGTCTTCGATCTATAAGCTACAAGGGTAAAGGAGAAAATAGACTTCATTCCTCAATTCTAAGACAAATGCATCATAGCCATCCATGTGTAAGTATGAAAACATGTCTCGATACTTGAAAAAGAAAGATTACAACATTGAGTTGTGGCAAAACCTCTCTGAATGTCAAAAAGTCTGTCTTCTCAATCAAACCAAATAAAAATTGGCAACCGACTCTATTTCATGTGGAAGCATTTCTTGGATAAACGCAAGTGAAGAGGTGGTATGAAGACAGGCGTTGTAGAGTGAGTAATGTATACATTATGTGTAGAACATGTCAAATACAATAATGTAGGTCCGGAGTTGGGTTAGCCTGAAAAAAGGATCACTTTCAAGGCAATTGTAAAATTATACAGCACTGTTTTGTAAGTAAAAAAGTCCAGGCAGAGATCTGACTTTAGACAAACCCACTGATCACTGACCTACAGCATCACCCAGCAGAACAAACCTTTAAAGAGAGTGGAGGGACTGAGGGTCACACCTACCAGAGGCTGCCACAGACAAACAAGATGCCTGGCTGCGTTTCTACTCTGGTGAAACAGCAGACACGCCCAGCCTCCAACCAACACAACCTTTCAATTTCACTCCCATGGACTTTGAGCACCAATGCTCGTTTCTGTTTAACACCTTTCCCCTCACTTCCTCCCAGTGTGTAATAAACCTCTGATTTGGCATAGAACAAAACTGATGGGAGACTGAAAAAAGTGGCTTACAACAGCGCAGAAATATGCCCATCATGCTGTCTGTAGGTGAGTCTGTAGCTTGGTCCAGATAGAAATATCTCAACAATTATTGGATGATTGGCCATGAAATCTGGACGTAGATAGGCATGGTCCCCAGGGGGTGAATCCTCAATGTTAAATCGCCTGCTTTTAAGTAGGGCCTTTATCCAAAGGATTTTGCAATTTGCCTCTTGCCACCCATGCACGCAAACACTTACATTGATGGCAAAAAGATACCACACCACCCGTTGGCCCAACCACCACAAGCAATTTGGGGACCAGTGTCTTGCTGGACAATTCGACGTGTGTACAAGGGGAAGTAGGGATCAAACCACCGACACTACGCATAGAGGACAACCTCCTCCAGCCCCTGATCCTCAGCCACTCTTTGCTGTCCTTTGTCATTAGTCATCCTAATGACTTTGGCCATGTTCTAATTTTTCCTACAGCACTACCCTGAGGTTCACACATACTTTACCCAGGTGACATGTTGGATGGATTTCCATGAAATTTTGTGAGACATTCATGTCCCCCTCCAGAAGGAATTTTGACTACTTTGGTGATCAATTAATCTTTTACTGCCATCACCAAGTCAGATTTTTAATTTGCCCCAAAATATTATCTTTGTATCTTTGGAAAACTAGCACTAAACTTTGTGTTTAGTGCTACTAAGCAAGTGGTAGCATGCTAACACCATGAATTAAGATTATAAACATAAAAGATTTGTGATAGCACGTTAGCTTACTGATGTTTGCCGCATTTGGCCCAAAGCCCCCGCTAGCTGCTAGCATGGCTGCAGTCTTGCTTCATCCACATTACCAAGCTCAAATGTGTCTGTCTGTGAAAATTATGCCACTTGAAATCTGTCATCAGTTTTGATCTTTCATTTCAACATCAGAGATCCGTCGCTTGGGTTTGAGAGAAGGTCCAGTCCGATTATATTTTACTTTCAGATGTTGTGGGAGGGAGATGTGCTCGAGCGGCAAAGACAAAGGGTGCAATCCATTAGAGACTGTGCATTCACATGGACAGGAAGGTGTCGAGCTCTGGGCCCAGCATATTTATGGTGTTGTCACTCAACAACCACATTAACAGAGGTAAGTGTTCACATCAGAGGTAAGTGAGACATGTAAAACTGATTCATTACTCTGACTTACAGCCCACGTTGGTCTAAATCATCTTTTGTTTTTCAAAGTGACTACAGATACTTTTTTTTCTTTTCTTCCTCGTTTTTTCACTTTTTTCCCAATCAAACTGTCAATCTCTATCAGTCGATCCCTCTCTCTGTTTCTCTGATAAGTCTGATTTGCATTCTGAAGGTTCTGCTGCTCCGGTTTAAGATTAATGAGATAACCCTTCACCTATAGACCTTCTACTCTCCTGTTCTGTCCTCTATTCCCAAAGCATACCTCTCCTTTCCTCGTGTAGACTTTTAGCTTTTTGCTTTCTGATTTCAAAATGGCACTTTATGCAAGAAAATACTTTGTGGGTTTTCACCGCCATGAGCTGGATACGTCTTATATTTGTCGGGAGGACAAAGGTAAACTTGCCCGCACCGGCCTGATATTTGGTGACTCATCCTGGACTTGACTGTCTCACAGTCATGGAGGAGGCACAGTAGGGGTTGTGTCACAGTGATTAAGTAGTGGTGCAGTGCGTCTCTTCTACATGGAGCGATGTCTTTATCGAATGTAACACAACTAACACATCGTACTCGAGAGTTTGTGAGGGTAAATTGTCTCAACATGTCTCAATAACTACTGGCCACAAACTTTAACAAAAATCTTTTGGCAACCCTGAATGCACCAGGACCACGTGCCATTAAATCACAAAATCCACCTTTCTGTTTGTGCACAAGAAGATTGGGTCGTTGTATGTGCGTGTTGACCTGAATGAAAATCTGAATATCAAAAGACGTGTGCTTAATAGATGCTAATGATGGGGCTGCTGCTTTCTTGGTTCACGCAGAACATAATGCACCACAAACATGCATTTGAGATCTCTGAACTTATGATAGAACGTTGCTAGTCTTGAAAATGAAAGGCCACTGTTGATGTGGAAGCCAGTCGCTGAATTTCTCCCATGTTTGACGAGACATGAATATCAGAAAAAGCAACGGCTGAATTTGAGACATAAGCCTTGCATCCAACTACACAATAACAGAGATTTTGAAGCTTATTGTGGCATCGTTTTGCACCATTATGTGGTGTATGAATCAATCCTTAAAACGATGATTAATACAAATTACTAAATGAATTGAAAATCACTCACTCCCCAATTAATTTATCTGTTGACTAACTAAACAATCCATCAACTTTGTGGACCAGTTCCTGGAAAACAAGTGTGTTGCTGATAATGGCAAAATATAAAAATAATATCAATTGCTGAATTATATCAAAATTTCAACTTGCATACTGTCAAATGTAGCAACTGACCACAGCAAATTCCCTTTTTGGAGTGCTTTAGACATTAGATATGTTTGTTTTTTTTAAACTGAAAAAACTGATTTCATGATTCACTCAGTGACCGTACACACAAAGACCAGATTACAAAGACTCACACTGCAGCTGTCTCGCTGCACCGCTGCTCCGTACATGCACTTTGTATTTCAAATAAGATTTGACCTTTTCCAGCTACACAGAGCGGCGCGGTCCAGCACATTAGGTCAGACAGAGGAACAATCACTGACAGCCCCTAGACAGAGGAGTCAAAGTTTATTTAAGCGCTTATCTCCTTTACTGCAATGAGTCCAGGGGATGTAAATCTATTGAATTTAAAGTGGAAACTGAGTGTGTGAGCGTGCGTGTCTTCAGAGCCTCACCATGAACGTAACGAACGGAAGAAGGTTTAGACTAACTTCTCTGTGATTTAGGGACACTTTGATTCGAATGATCCTGATCTGATAAATTCGCTCTCCAGGCGCTCTGAGCAGATTAAAAGCAAAACTGTTGTATTGCAGACTTTATCTGCAAACATGGAATGATTAGAGTTTGTGTGTCAGACCAAATGTAGCCTCTTTTTTCAATTCACAGTTTGAAATCGCAAGAGTGTAAGATTCACAGCATGGGGAACATTTCCACTACAGCTGAAGTCAAAAGGACATTACTCGACATTTAAAACCATATTTGTGGTGACTGTTTATCACCATTTACTCAGCATGATGTTGATCATTCGTGCAATGTGGCCTTGAGCTGATTTTACTGCAGATGGACTGACCTCAGCATTTTTAAGGATCACTTCACTTTGACCTTTTGCAGCTTTCTGCCTAGTGAAACTAGGAAACTTTTGCATGCAGACAAAGAGGATGTGAGTCCTCGTGTACATGTGAGAGAACGGGCACGTAGTCATCGAAACACTTAACTGTAACACAACTCGCGTATGGTGGGTGATGTTTGAAAACTCTGAGTACACACTGCTGTGTAAAAGACATTAGAATAATATCATTAAACTAATAGGGAAATACTGCACCACTGACTTCAGACGAGGTTATTGTTGGTCAAAAGTGCAACTGCTTTCCGCTAGAGCCCGACAGACATGGATCTTTGGGGGCTGATGACAGTAGGATAATAAAAAGGTTAAACATTTCCAATACTGATATATAGGCGAATATATATATATATATATATATATATATATATATATATATATATATGAAAAAAGACCACCCTGCTTCCTAAGATGCTGTTATTCTGTGAATTTTATTCTAAATAACTATGTATAAGAAGGAGACTCAAATACAACCAAATATAGAGAACTTGAATTAAAAATATAAAGTTAAAGTTTTTTAAATAATAAAGATAAAAATCTACCTGTGCGTATTAACCAACATAAACACAGTTATCGACATGTCTGGTAAAAGGCTCGTCTTGGCCTCCTTGAATTTTAATTCCCGCCTCACGCCTGTGGGCGCCGAGATGGACAGAAGTGCATTTGCCATGTAAACAAGGTGGACGTGACAACAGCCTCAGTCTGAGACTTTAAAGACACTTTGCACTTTGCACAGCTTTGCACCGGGTGGATGACAAGACCCTGAAACTCTTCAGCGAGTCATAAATGAACCTTTTAATCGTTTCAGCACAGAAGTTAACTCAGTATAAAGGTGCTCTTGGGTACTTCAATGTAAAGCAGTGCCACATTTTTAATGGCTCAGTCATATGAGCGATGTACAATCACATTTAACAAGAAAAAAGAGCGACTACAGCAGTCAGGAAATTGTGGTAGGATAAAAAGTACAATAGGAAGAGAAACAGGAAGTGAGATAAAACATGGAAGTCAAAGTAAAGTACAGGAACCTCCATTCTGTACTCAAATGACATATTTGAGTAGAAAGCTCAGAATGAACTACACAATCAGCCTTCAACAGTGAAGGGCGTGTTCGTTTGAGTGCATAATCCGATACTGTATTCTGTACATCAAATAGATTTTGACCTTTTGGGGAATTATGAAATGACATTTATGTTTATTCCCCACACATTTTGACTTGTATGTCGTGCCCTATTCACAGTAAGACTCATTTATTCCTGTCAGAATCCACTCTGATTTGACTTTTCATTTTTGTTTCCCCCCTCGCTGACGGTGGATCTCTGTGGGGAAAATAAAAAAAATTCATTGGATCGAAGTAAAGCAGATTTCCAGATTCTTATAATATGCGACATTGTTCTCTTAATGAATACGAAGTGAAGTTTAATAGATCAATGATAAAATAGGCAGAGTGGGGGCTGGCTGTCAATCAAGCAGCAAATATCAGCCACAATATTTTCACTATGCTCCTGCGCATGTGTGTGCGCGTGTGTGTCTGTGTGTTAACCAATCATGTCCTCTAAATTAAAAATAATTTAACAAGTGCCAGTGCACTTGTGTATGTGTGTGATTATGTGTTTCAATGTAATGCTGCAGATTTCTGCATGTCTCGTGTACAGTTTGTAGTTCTTTTGTCTGTTTGAGTGTGTTTGTGTGCGTTTCTGTGAAAGAGAGAAATAATATACGTATGTCATGTACGTATATTCATCTCGATACTGCGTTAGTTTCAAATGGAGACGTGTGTCAGCGGACGCCACTGTACATGTGATACGACAGACAAGAGTTAGCCGCTGTCACCTAACCTGTTATCGGTTACTTGTGTATACCTGAGCGTTAACTTTCAGCTTTGGTGCCAACCACCTACCAGTATATCCAACTTTTGGTGCCTGTCATTGTTATTATTATCATATATTTTAATAGCCCGATCTCCCTAAAGGAGCGTGTGCTCCTTTAAATGCCATAACAGAGCGGACTTCATGCAGGCGTTCTTGGATTGCAGTACCCACTTAGAATATGTAAAGGGTGACTCATTCTGGACAGGAAAAACAAAAAAAACAAAAACAAACACCCTCTCGGAAGCAGAGAGCTGAATCATAGCATGGATGATGTAAGGCCAGCTTTATGCTAATGTCATTATGATGATCCACTGTTGTGTGACACATACATGGGGCCTATTTCTGATGCAACCGCCACCAGTTGGAGAGAGCCGAGAGCCCCGAGGGTGGAACACACTGTGTTAAAGCGAGTGTGAGTGAGATTGATGGGCTTTAATGTGACCCCGGTGCAAGTGCTGAAGTTGAAGGGAACATTAAACCAAAGTACACCTCTGTCTTCACTCACACACACACACACGCACACACACACACACACACATTGACATATGCATTGAAGACCATTATCACAGGCGCCATCTGCTCCGGAGCAGTGCCACGCTGGAGGGACACCCTGCTGGAGGAAACAAGCGCGCGCTCTCCCTTAACTCTTCACATAAGACTTAATGATTAAAGGCATAAATTACAAATGAAGGGCTCTCCGGAGAGGGGAGGAGGCTGCGGAGGAAGAGGCACGACCCTCGGTGAACTCGGAGGTTGACGGGCAGCAGGTAAACAGCTTCAACTGGCAAGAGTCCGGTCTGGCACTTGCATGGGGGATGCAGTATCACATCACAGTGTCTTCGCTACAGCCTCGTTGTGCATTTAGTTTGTTAAAGTGGAGGGATTTTTTTGTAGAAGATGTAAGTTTTAGTCAAGTGGGATTTTATTCAGTATATTTTGTCTTTTTTTCTGAACATTCGGATCCTGACTTATTTCCTGACACTGTGCCTCTTTCTCTTCTTAACTCTTTGCAAACGCACACCCTGTTCAAGCGGATCTGAATATAAAGCACGGTAGCTGCAACTTCATTCTTTTTGTACAGCGAAGCCGAGTCTGTACTCTGCCTAATCACATTGTTGCGCACGTGATGACGTCATTACATCAAGTTACTTGTGGTGCGAAATGTGGTAACAACCAGACTATTTCTGTTGCAGAGGTCAAAGGGTTGAAGGAGAAAAAATGCATAGTATTGCAGCTCTGAGGCTAAGTGACGACTCAATTTCAATATAAAACATTCCATGTTTTTCTGGGGGATTGGTAAAACGGATAACGGAGAACGTCGTCTGGAACCACGTGACAAAGAACACGAACTCTGTCGCCTGTCTCTGTCTTCATGTTCAGCCGCACGTGAATGTAATTAAGGTAACGCAGTCCCACTCTGCGACCGAATCGGGAAAGCCGACCTCCTCATTTAAAAATCTCATTTCATCAGGCAGAAATGAACTGAATGCAGACAAAGCGCCGAAGGGTGCTGATGAGACTCATTAAGAAGGTGGAACAATGAGCGGTCCCTCCTGCCCGTGACCCCGGAGACCTCTGCGCACGTAGCGTGTCTCGAGTGCTCCCACAGGCAGACGTAACGCGACACCGCGGAAAGGCGCGAGAGCAGGAGACGAGCGCCATAAACGAAACGGAGGATCGGCAGCCAAAGATGGGGCCGGCGGATACTGAATACGAACCGGATCCTGGCGCCGACAGCTGGCGCTGCTGCCGCTCCGTCGCGAGTGTGCGCTTGAGACCGTATACTTAGTGATTTAAATCAGTTCAGGGACTCTTACCTAACTGCTGCTGGTCCCACTGACAGCATGGGTGGGAACACACTATTTCCAGCGCAGGGGCCGGGGGTGGCTCAACCACCCGTGGAGATTTAGATAATTATCTTCCTGCTATCTGTAGGCTATAGTGCTCCCTCTCTCTCTCTCTCTGCGTCCCTTTCCCTCTCTTCTACAGAGGTGTACATTGTCAGGACATTGAAGTATCAAGGAAGTCAACAACTTTTAAGATAAATGAATGATAAATTGCAGGCATCTTGCAGGTACACACATTAAACACGTAGTGGGTAAGTTATAAAGCGTTCTCATTAAGTTCAGTGAAACCAACTTTTACAGTCATTGGCAGTGTAGGTGTATTTGACAGTTAATCTTTTGTCGTATATTTTCAAATAGTCAACTGTCTGTTCATCGAGCCACTAAAGTATATATTTAATATGGGTTGGGCCTTGTATTTGTTCTCTTCATAACATGGTACAGTACTAGAGATGGTCCGATACCATTGTTTCCCTCCCGATACAGATTCCGGTACCTGGACCTGCGTATCGGTCAATATCGAGAGTATGAGTGTTGTCTGAATGTTCCAATACAACAATATGGTACACGACGCCGTTTTACTCGTGGGGCTTTCCAGGTGAAATATAGCCAAATTGCTGCGAATCTCACTAGCTCTGGATAACGCCACACTACCGGAAATCACTTCTTCTTCTTCGCCGCTCTATAAACAGCATTTGCCAGCGACAGTAAAGCGACAACTGCTGTTTCGGAGCGACGAAGAAGAAGTGATTTCTAGTGGTGTAGTGTAACAGTAGGCGGAGCCAGCGAAAATGGCAGCAATTTGGTAGTATTTCACGCTGGAAAGTGAAATATTGAAAATGATATGATATACGAAATACTCCCCGATGCCTGAAACTGCATCAGAGGCGTTTCTGATACTGGTAGTGCACTCAAAACATCTGTACATGGTACACACCAGGTCAAATTCTATTAATCTGACAAAATGTTTATCCGAGTGATCAGACCAAAGGCTATTTGCCCCACTATTGGAACATGAATGCGTCAGAAGCGGGAGATACAGTGTGATTGGATAAAGCTAAGCATTTTTCATAAATGGAGAGAATCCCATTGGAGGAAATGGGCGTATATGTAAATAAGGATGTTGTCTTTTCACTATATAACTGTTCGTATTAATTTGTCAGAATTTTTACACTGCAGGTACAGGCTCAAGTCTTTTTGCGTGAATAAAAAGATTCTTAACCGAGGACCTCTTCTCCGGGTGGTTCTTTGCTACCACAGTCCACAAAGCATTTGTGTTACCTTTAAATAAAGATATTTGAGAAAATCTAGATTCACTCTTGTCTTTTTACAACTTGTCAGATCGTATGTCTGGTCCTGTTTGGTGATCTGACTTTGAACAGATTACACTATGCTCCCGTATCTCTGCGATGTGCGAGGCCAAATTCTACATATTAAGAACCAAGTTGTAGGAAAGCAGAATTATCCCTTAATAAGCGGTGCAGATAAGAAAATCTGTGATCTATGTATATATCTATGTATCTTCTTCTGCCTCCTCTTTGATTTTCTCTTGTCAAGATTCAGTATTTATGTTATGGGACAGTCCATCCATTGTCTACCGCTTTATCCATTCAAGGGTCGCGGGGGGGGGGGGGGGGGGGGGGGGGGGCAATCCCAGCTGACTTTGGGCGAGAGGCGCCACATACAGAGACAAACAACCATTCACTCACTCACTCACTCATTAGAGTCTCCAATGAACCTAACTGCATGTGTTTTGGACTGTGGGAGGAAGCCGCAAAACCCGGAGAGAACCCACGCATACACGGGGAGAACATGCAAACTCCCCACAGAAAGGCCCTGGTTGGTTTGAACCGGGATTCGAACCCAGAACCTTCTTGCTATGAAGCGAAAGTGCCGACCACTACGCCACCGGGCAGCGTTATGGCACAGTGAGTTTTAAAAAACCTTAACATCAAGGATGCTGTGCAACTTTTTAAAAAGGTAAGCTGGCCTTAATTATGATGACAGATGCATATATGACATTGAACAAGAAGTGAGGCCTGTGTTTGTGTGTGTGTGTGTGTGTGTGTGTGTGCATCTGCTCAGAGGTGATAAGACCTTCAATAATGAGCTTGTTCGTTGTGCATCAGTCAATGTACTGTCACTGTCGAGGACATATTAAATCATTAATACATTTTAAATTAACACTGAAAATGGCGCACTCACACACACACACGCACACACACACACACACACGTTAGGAGTGAGGTCATACCCACAACTGTACATTTACATACCATCCTCTTCATGTGCACACAATCCATCTTCCATCGTTAGACGGTGAATTTTCGAAATTAAGTAGCACTTAATTTCCTGAGAGTCATTCGATGAATTATAGGAAACATCTTTCATTCTCTCTCCCACACCTCTGGAATAATAAACATTTTTCTTTCTAGTGAAAACATACTCAATGCCGGGGTAAATGCAAACTGTTCGTGGCACAGGGAGCACGTCAGTTTTAACAAAATTTATGTAATTTAAATAACCTCTTTCTGAAGTTTGCAGTTGTTTGTCCGACACAAGCAATGTGGCAAAAAGGGAGGTAACAACAGAATCCATATTGCTTCGGTAAAACGCACGCACGCACGCACGCACGCACGCACGCACGCACGCACGCACGCACGCACGCACGCACGCACGCACGCACGCACGCACGCACGCACGCACGCACACACACACACACACACACACACACACACACACACACACACACACACACACACACACACACACACACACACACACACACACACACACACACACACACACACACACACACACACACACAAACTGATCGATAAACGTCCCCTGGCCCAGTATCAACCTTACTGTGATGTCTGATAGGTGATTATTCAAACCCTTTGCTTTTAAACAAGGAACATGTTCCTGACATCCATTTCATTTAATTCTGTTGCTGATCAATGTTGTGTTCATCTGTCATCATCTTTCTAATGCAGAAAAGTACACATCGCACACACACACACACACACACACACACACACACACACACACAAAGAAGTAAAGGCAAGCGCCATGCATATTCATCATGAAAGTCAATAGTGGGGATGAGACTGCATTGATCTGAAATGTTAAAGCAGGATTTTGTTAATCAATACTAGAGCCACCTGTTCATAAACGGACAATAAACACTACTAGATATGAAAATCAACATCAGTGCTGTAGGCAAGATTACCACCTTTTGATTGGTCATAAATCTCACAGTGTTCATTGATTTTTAGATTTCTGCCTAAAGCTGCACCAGTGGTGAGCACTGTCGCCTCCGACAGCAAGAAGGTTCTTGTTTCGAATTCAGGTCCGGACCAACCGACCAACCAGGGCCTTTCTTCGCGGGGTTTGCATGTTCTCCCCTGTGTCTGTGTGGGTTCTCTCCGGGTTCTCCGGGGTTCTCCGGCCTCCTTCCACAGTCCAAAGACATGCAGATTGGGGTTAGGTTAATCGGAGTCTCTCAATTGACCATAGTTGTGACTGGTTCATTAATTATGTTCATTAACTCTGCCTTTATTCACCTCAAACAACTGTATAGATGTTAAATGTACCCAGATAGCATTGTAAATTGTACCTACACTGTAGGTCACTGGCTGTGGGGCTTTGTGTTTGTGTGAAAACATGGACTGTGACTGATCAGGAACAGCTCTCCGTCCACTTTCCTCTTTTTCATCGTTCAGGAAGTGGATAAATAAAATTCACATTTGCTTTCACTGATCTTTTAACATCACGTGTAAAGTATTGTTGCCTAAATTTGGTGCTGCCCAGAGTGAAACTGCATCTGTTTCTCTGCTGCCCTCTCTTCAGAAGACTCGATGACCTTTTGTACATGCTGACATGTCAGTGCAGGCGTGAACAAAACAGTGCCGCGGCTGCATGTTGTCTTTCCTGGTGTTGTCGCTCGCTGTCTCACTTTTCCAACATGTGACAAACTATGAGTCAGGTCAAGGTATTAAAAGTGGTTTAATGACTCTGGTGGGGGTGCACACAGTGTTTTCCCCAGTGATCCATTACAAGCTCAGAGTGGGATTCGAAGCGACATGGATGTAGCGTAGGTGAGAGAGCTGTGAGGATGTCCATGCTCCAAAACATTTTTGCACTACCAGCTCTCGAGGTCATCTTTGTGAAGGGACCCCCAAAAAAACCACACACACACACACAAGAGGTGTATATGTGCTGACACGCACACACACTCTGCGTCGGTACAGCAGGGGTTTGAATTCTGTGCCACTTGTTGTGTGTACTGCTGTTGATGTCTGGGTTTCTTTTTCCATTATGGGCATGTGTGCGTTACTGTATGCTCAGATGAATGGTTAAAAGTTGGGAATATGTGATCTCAGTGAACGTGTCCCTAAAAGAGAGAGATTCGGATCTATTTTGCTTAGGAAATTTCTTAACTGACTGACGTAAGTGACCCTTTTAGCATCTCAGTGGCGGCCGTGACAAGAGCTGTTTGAATTCTCTAAATAATAAGGAAAAGGAGCTTCAATGCTTCCTGTCTTATCTCGTTTAGCATGTAGGAAACACTAGACCATCCTTGATGGAAGGAAAGGAGAAAAATGCCCCTTCCAGGATCCAGTCCCTGCTGACGATGGGAAAGAGGCGGGGTTCACCCATGGACAGGTCGCCCGTCACAGGGGCAACGTTCAGGGACAACCAACCATTCACGCTCACGGCTATGGTCAATATACAGTCTCCATTTAGCCTATTCTGCATGTCCCGGGGAAAACCCACGCAGACACGGGGAGGAAATGCAAACTCCACATGGAACTGGACTGGGATGCGAAGGTGCGGCGAGCGACAATAATTGAACCGGCGTTCTGTTGTTGGGGAATGACAGGACAAGCTGTTGTTCCATCAGTCATTGTGTCTCCTTCAGCAAATGATATAAACCCGTTATTTTTGCCCTGCTGTGTTTTGATGCCACCTTGGGCCTTCCTGAACGACGCTGGGGGGACTGATTTGCTTTGTGTGCGTGTGTGTCGTGTTCTCGTTTTCTAACGTCTGAGAGCTATAAACTCTAACCAACCTTTTCGACAAACTCAAATCTACAGGTCTTGTATTTTTGCGACTGCTTGGCTCAGACCCAGAGTCACAGAGTTATAGAGCATCCTTTTACATTCGGATAATAGTGTAAGCTGTCAAAGTATACAAAGTGAAAAAAAATGACACACACACACACACACACACACACACACACACACACACACACACACACACACACACACACACACACACACACACACACACACACACACACACACACACACACACTCAATGACTCCTCTTCAGTAGTGCTTACACAGATATGTTAAAAAGTTCTGTATGAAATATTCAGAGCCATGCTCTGCACAGACTCCAGAATGGAATGGAAAACATGTATGATGTTGGGACCGGGAAGCTTTCTCATCATATACGTCTTGTCTCGGAAGGCTCGGAAAAAAAAATTTGGGCAGTTTCATCAGCACAGCTCGTAAGACGGCTGCTTCCATCCGAACAAGCTGGATGAGAGCTAAACAACTGTAATTCATTAGTGTGTGTATTCTCACTCATGTAGTGGTTATGTAGTTTCTCTGTATACATTTTTCCATTGTGAATAAGACTAAAATTGACCAGACCAAGTCAACTGTAGACATGAGAATGGAGTAGAGAGAAGTGGTCTTTTGTGTAGCATTATATTAGAATCACTGTTGTAATTCATCTTTACATTGTGACCTTTATGCAGCCAAGTGAAATTATCGTATAATAAACTGATTCAGTTAACTCTCATTATCATCATCACCTGTAGCCACCACATTTAATATTTAATTAATCTTGTCAACAACAAATTGGTTGTTCGCTGCTAACGATAGAGAGAGAGAGAGTGTGTGTATGTGTGTGTGTGTGTGTGTGTGTGTGTGTGTGTGTGTGTGTGTGTGTGTGTGTGAACCTGAGCAGAGGACGCAAGCCATCAAGTGTGAATGTGCAGTTATAAACTCGTAGTAGTATTCTGGTCTACACACAGTGGTAGTGTGTGAATCCGTATACCTGGGTGGGTGTGTGTGTGTGTGTGTGTGTGGGGGGGGCTCTGCGTGTGCGCGGAGATAAAGTGAGCTGTACAATGTGCCTCTTCAGCTGAAACTGTCTGAATATTTTATCTCCCATCTTTACAAATGTGCATATTAATGTTTGCGCCGACAGCCAGTGGCTAACAGAAAAATCCTGTAATATCAGTGGATTATGTACATCATCATCATCATCATCATGCTATGCTTCTCGACAAAAACTTTTATACCACTCAGTTAAACCGTGGCTTCTGAACTGTCAGGTCATAGTGATTTAGTCAAGTCAAGTATCAGGTATTAAAAATAGACAAACCAACCATCCTTAACTCATCATCCAAATTCCTATCATTCCACTGACTACACTGTGGGCGTAAATAGATTTGAATGATTATTTTTGAATAACACACACACACACCCAGGAGAAACAGAGGAATCTAGATGCTGCCAATTATCCTGCAGGTTTGGTTGAACTGTTTTCCAAGAGCAGAGATCAAAAAAACAAAGACTTTAATCTGTGAAGATCAATAAGCTGCTCTGCTCACAATGAATGGCACATTTTTTTCAGAGCTCCGGCCAGCACCTGCTATTAGACGATAAGGCTGCTAATATACTCTAGAAACAGCATCCTCATCTCATGGAAATTACTATGAATGAATAAAGCACAACAGCCCTGGCTCTTTAAAGGTGACATCTTATGCTCATATTCAGGTTCATACTTTTAATTGGGGGTACCACTTGAAAAGGTTTACATGCTCTAATGTTCAGAAAAGGCATCAGTGTTCTCATACTGTCCATTCCTGCAGCTCCTCTTTTCACCCTCTGTCTAAAATGCCTGAATTTCTTTTAGCCCCTCCTCCCGATAAACCCCAGTCTGCTCTGATTGGCCAGCTGGCCCAGTCTGTTGTGATTGGTCAACCGCTTTCAAAATGTGTAGGACATGTCACGCCCCTTCACCAGAGAAGTGGAGATTCTCAGATTGCAGGCGGGGTTACCTCAAAAGAGTCCAACTGTGACATCAGCGTGGGAGAGAAATCTGAACCAGTCGTTCAGAGCCAGGCCTTAGGGATTAGCCAGCTCACAAAAAACGACAGGGTGATCTTTTTTCACAGTTTGTTGGCTGGCAAGGTCCACAGATACACACATTTATGTGCACAAACACTGTGCGCAAACATACCCAGGAGGCGGGTTCGAGCCACACACACACAACAAATGATATTTATTTTTGAGTTGATCCCACATTCTCTTGTGTTGTCAACACTCATTAGCTTTACAAATATGCACTGATCCGCAGCCGAAAATAGTTTCCAACAAACTCATTATTTCCTACCGTTTGAGTGATATTGGCTGAAAACTAGCATTGCGATATTTGGAAACTATTTATAAACTGTAATTCTAAATGTCTATTATGATGTCACCGCTGGAAGAGTTATTGTGTTTGAGGAGGGAGAGAAATTGGCAGAAACTCTGAGGAAACCCGTAATGCTGCTGAAGAAGAGGCCACGACTCACAGTTGGCTCACAAGAATCCTCGGTTATTGAAATAATTGCCATGTCAAATCATTTGCTATGCTAGTGTAGGTTGTCTGTGCCACACGTAATGTAAATCAGCTCAAATTAAGTACAGTAGCTTCCGAAAACCGGCCGACCATTCTTTCATGTCACGGCACATCCCGCGGCAATATCAGACATGGGTAAAACAAAGAAAAGAAAAGTAGGTTCATAAAATGTATTTAAAAAGTTGTTTTTTTAAAATGTGTCTGAAACATAATGGAAACAGTCCTTTGAGCGTGAGAAACTGATGACTGTGCCGAGATTACGCGTCATAATGGAATGGTGTGTGTGCGGCGCCGCCTTGCAGAGAGAGTGTGTACGAGTCCTTGCACGGGGAGACTCATACACACGGTGAAAAGCACTGAGAAAATATTCATTGCCTAGCTGAGGGCTGTAGGATTGGTGTTTGTAAAAGACTGGAAAACGTAGTGACGCCTTGTTTAATATGCACTTATCTGTATGCTCAGAGATAGAAACACAGCGAGACTGGGCTGAGCGAGAGAAGCTACAGGAAGGGTAGTTGTATGGAAAGAGACAGCGGCGAGACGGACGAAAAAATGGCAACATAATTCATCACACGTCAGACAGAAACTATGACTGTGAGGTGATTTCACCAGACTCGGGGGGCCGTACTGTAATATGGTATCCAGAGCCTCTGAAAACATTTGTGTTAAAACCCACTAGAAGCCAGCAAATCACGTTCACGACGAGCAATATTATCGTAATTTTAAGACCATTTTTTTGATACTGAATCACTTGAGCTTGCTTGTTGCGTATGCAAGTCCCGTACTCGATTTGTGTCGCCGCTGAAAGAAATTTTATCCAAAGTTTACACTTGTGTTTAGGCCCCGGACAATACAAGCAGTTTGAAGACATGGTGCCTTTCGAAAGATACTGAGAAATCCATCTTTTTTTTGACATTTTATAGACCAAATCAGTAATTGATTAATCATATGAGAGGACAGAAGCAGCAAGACTTTGCTGGACTGTCATTGACAGACACGATGGCTGTTATTGAGGTCAATACAAATTATTGATTTCATATTCATTTATTGCACAATAAGTCGATAACGTAATAGTCGTAGCAGGCCGTAGTAGTAGAAGTAGCCGTACAACCGGGCTTAATATGGTTGGTGAGTTGGCACATTAATAAAAGACGACCACTGTGGAACACCAGACACGTGTCGCCGTGTGCTTTGGAGCGGTTGCTCTCAAGAGCTCCTTTCATCCTGAAACACGGACCCGAACCGTCACAAGCTCTTTAGTTTTTAAAAAAAAATTCTTGTAATGTTGCAAGTTCAAGTACAGAACAGAGAAATCCCAAAAACTGCATCCTTAACTTTGTCCCACCACGTTCAGTGGGTATCCACCCAACGAGAATTTAATTTTTTTTTTTTTATATATATATATATTTTTTTTTTATTGGTGAAGAAGGATGGTCCTCCATTCTTCAGCATGCTCCGGTGGAACAGTGGCGATGATGATGTCGACGAAACGAAGTGACAGCTGCACATTCATCATCCCGCAGCCTCCCTGCACCGGATCGGCTCAGAACTCGGCGTCGCCTCTTTGCGCTCACGGTGAGACGCCGAGAGACGATCCCGACGACGCTCGTAGCCAGAAGCGGAACCGCGTGTGATCAAGATTTGTGTCTCCTGGAGGCTGCTGCGGTGACTTCAGTAGCAGGCAGGCCTTGGGCAAGACATCTCTTTCTACAGAGAGCGCTACGCTGACTTCATGCTTGACATTTTATTGAATATTAAACTGACATACAATTACAAACTGAAAAATATTTCCATAGAAATCAGTTTGTACTACAACTAAGGGCACAGCACAAAGTGTGGGGTTTTCCCAAGTGTTATTTGAAGAAGTACAGTTACATCCTGGTGTTAGTTATTCTATATAAAGTATTTGGTTTGCATGTCATATGTCTATTTTAATGACAATCATAATGACTTTTGCAGTGACTTAGATGGTTGCGTACACACACACACACACACTCAGACGTTGGAAGCTACTGTATATTTGATGAGCAATAATTCATAAAAACTGACACTAAATACAGCAAAATAATGTTACGCTCGTATTGTTCTAACCTTGCCAAAAACTGGTGAAACATATCTACGTGAGTATACATGCGTATGTGTGTGAGGCACACACGGGTGTTTTATTAAAAACATACGATGTGCTCCCATCAGTACTGCGGATTCTGTAATAGGGGATATGACACAGCTTGATTGATGGCATGTTGTAATAATATTACCTTGACAATATTATACCAGTGTTCCTTTCTAAGTTTCCCTGAGAGGTCAGATTTGTCTGTCTTTATTGGAAAGGCTGTTTTTCTCCCTAGAAAACATATCATAAATTGCCAAATATATATGGGATAAAATTTTTTTTAAAAGCAATTACAGTAACCGAGCAAAATGGCTTCATTTACTCCAACACCTGATGCTGACGCTCTCACTTACTTCCGAAAATACCACAATGTTTGTGGCTTTCAGGCTTCGTGTTGGGTCCCTCTTCTCTTCTCTCATTTCTCCTTTCTCCATTGTTGAGCTTACTTGTAAATGTGCCGCTCGAAAGTTCGTCTCGACTTCGCCGGCTGCGACAGCAGGTAAAACTTTGCCGTGGCCCAAAACTACCAGTGGCACGGAGGGACACAGTCTTTTGAGCTCCTGGCTCATGGCCAATGTCTCTGTTGTCTCTCCAGCCGGGCCAGACCCGTCTAGAGTGTAACCGAGCCAAGCTCGTCCACGAGACGGCCCAAGCCAAATACGACCTCATGTGATGATGATCAATTTCTGCTCTCTCTCCTCACAATGAAACGAGCATCTCTTCTCGTTTGAATCACGCCTGTTTTCATTCTGATTTGACTGATGAAACGTTGCCGATGTTACCGCGTGTATGCTTGCATCATGTTGTCACTGTGTGTGTGTGTTTGTCTACCGTCTTGCTGCCGGTACATTATACAATGTGTGTTATGAGAAAAGAAATGCTGGGGAAAATAATGACGTGCTGTCAGTGGTCTGTCTGCTGACGGCTGCTTCCGCGCAACACGCGCTCATTATTTCCGATCCCTGCTGTTGGCTAGTTTGGTTTGGCCAATCAGTGGAGATCCAAACAAAACCAGACCGTAACACAGCTACCGTAACCTCTGCCAGACTAAACTCAGCTAATGGGAGCCAGACAGTCCCTGTCAAGCACATAACTCAATTTGATATTCCACTTTACTTCCTCCTGATAAGAATAATATCATTAAAGTTGTTTTGGAAATAAATATTGTTTGGGTAGCGATACATACTTAATTCATTTTTAAGATGAATGACACACGCACACACACACAAGACAACTGGGGTTGTGTTGTGTGTTTATGGGTAAAGGTATTGTCTGGTCAATCTAGAGATAGTGTGTGTGAGCTGATATTTGTTCAGACATGCTGACTCGGCTGTGAGAGCAGGTCCTGTCCCTGAAAAATAGGCGCGCGCACACACACACACACACACACACACTTTAAAATCTGTTCCTCCTATGCCTACTGTAGTCAAGTCTCTGTCTTGTCTCCGTCTGTTCAAACTAAAAGTCTGTTGGAGTGAAATGAAAGAGTGAGACACTTGGCTTTTCAACCTGCTACAGCAAGACTTGAAAATCAACCTGGATATTATAATGAGACCACAAGAGGGCTGACCTTTTAACCAAGTCAACATATGGCATACTACGCCTGTCTGTCACTGCCTGGCTCGCACACACTGCCGACTGCCAATGTGTGTGTGTGTGTGTGTGTGTGTGTGTGTGCCTTTTAAATTTTTTTCTTACTGCAATACAGACCAAATGTCCTCACTGTGATTGAAAAAAGGAAACAAATTATGTTGGATAGAAGTTTTTGGAGTTTAAAGATGATGACACTTACAAATTTTGACTTTTAAAGGTTCAGTGATATTTTATGAATGGAATACACAGTATTCAAAAGCATCATAACGCAAATGAGAGACTGCATGTGTTTGCGCACAAGTGGACAAATACAAAGGGAACGATTGTAAGGCGATCTGCCAAATAGAGCATATTGCAAATCTGTGTCTGTGTGCACGTGTGTGTGTGTGTTTGTGCCTTTGAGGTGGCCCAGAGGTATCACAAATTAGCAGATATGCCAAACTGAACATATTGCAGATTAGGGAGGTGGAGGGGGTCTGAGCGATCACTTGGCAACAGTGTGTCTCCATCGCCACCAGGGGAGCAGATAACAAAGATGTTTCGCTCACAAGGAGAGAAAAGAAAACACACACACACACACACACACACACCCCCCATCCCTGTCTTCCTGGAGTTTGACTTGGACTACTTTTGTTTTGACTATACTTTTTTTTAATAAGCAATTTTAGTGTCCCATATTCTCTGTAAACCACTCTGTTACAAAATTGGATGTTACGAGCATGGTTTTTCAAACAAACCTGCCTTGACTTTAAACATTTTTACATTATCTACACATGCATATTTTATCATCTATGTCATCGTTAATAGCTAGACTGAATTTTGCAACTTTCCTCTTTTGTTAATGACCGTGAAAGAAAATCTGGAAATATATCAAACTTGGAATAATAATTAATTAATAATAATAATAACTTGGATAACTAATACAAGAAACAAACAAAACAAGCCTTATTTTAGCTTGATTTAGTTGTTGAATAGTTCATTGTGGGCACTTTAAAGGAAAACAAATGTTCTATCTAGTACATAGAAGGAAAACAGTGGTGCAGTGGTTAACACTGTCACCTCACAGCAAGAGGATCCTGGGTATGAACTTGTTGGTCGTCTGAGGCCTTTTCTGTGTGCCGTTTGCATGATCTCCCTGTGCCCTAATGGGTTTTCTCTGGGTAGTCCGACTTCCTCCGACAGTCCACAGTCATGCAGGTTTGGTAATTGGTGACTCTAGGCTGTGATTGTGAGTGTGAAAGGTTGTCTCTCTATGTTGTTTTTGTTGAAAAAAAGTAGAGGTTAACAGTGGAAGGAGTGAAAATAGACTTTCCAATGAAATAAAATAATTTGTGTCTGTCTGGCAGATTGGGTGGTAACAGCCAGTAAAAAAGTCCCTCTGTCTATCTGGGGGAGAATTAGAAAACAAAAAAGTGATACAAGGAGGATGTAAGACAACTGTTACATTCAAATACTCCTTATTATGTTCATTGATCATTTGTCCACAGTCTCGTCCACCGCGTCGACGCATTAAATATTCCCTCACTGACGGGCTTCTTGTGTCAGTGTTGCTTTCATATCATACAGAACATTTTGGATTGAGCAGATAAAAACATGCAAAATGTGACAAACATTCCACTAGACGGTGGGATCTTTTTCTAATCATTCAAAACAGAGGCAACGTGAGCTTGACCTGGTGAAGTGAATCAGAGTATGTCTCAACGCTGTGAATCTCCCTCCAAGAAAAACACTTCTTGACAAATCTTGTCCCTCAGTTTACCACACAACATAACGCAGTCAACCCTTCAAACTACAGGTAGTTATTTTCATGGCAATTCATGCAATATTTTTGAAGATAATTCAGTCTGTATCAAAGTGGTGAACCAACCAACTGACCAATATGGCCACATACACAGGTTTGCCATAACCTTATGGCCACTGGCATTATCTCGTTAATATGGCACCGGTCGGTGGGTGGGATATATATGGTAGCTAGAGGATATGTAGTCCTTGAAGTTGATGTGTTGGAAGCGGGTAAAATGGGCAAGTGAGAAGGGTAAAATTGCGATGGTTAGATGAATGGGACTAGAACGGTAGGTCTGTTGGGTGGTCCCGGTCTGCACTGATTATTAACAACCGAAAGTAGTCTCAGGAAGACTACCGGTGAACTGGCAACATGGTCTCCCAAGACTCTTTTATGTGCGTAGGGAGCAATGGATCTCCCGTGTTGTCCGATCCCACAGTAGAGCTGTAGCACAAATTGCTGAGAAAGTTGATACTGGTTCTGATGAATAGGTGTCAGATCACAGTGCATGGCAGCTTATGCGCATGGGGCTGTGTGGCCGCAAACCGAAAGCCCATGCTAACCCCTGTCCGCCCCCGAGGGCGCATACAACGGGCACGTGAGCATCAGGACTGCACCAATAACCAATTGAAGAAGGTGGTCTGATCAATCACGTTTTCTGTTTTTATCATGTGGACGGCTGGGTGCATGTGCATTTTGTACCTGGGGAAGAGATGACACCAGGATGCACTATGGGAAGAGCCGGTGGAGGCAGTGTGATCCTGCCGTTCATGTAGATACCTCGTACCACCAACCTAAACGTTGTTCCAGACCAAGGACACGCCTTCATGGAAACTGTTTTCCCAAATGGCAGTGGCCTCTTTCAGCAGGACCATGCGTCAGACCACACACAATGTTACAGGAAGTGACCTGGCCTCAATATTCCCCTGATCTCCATCCAATCGAGCATCTGTGGTATTTGCTGGACAGACAAGTCAGATCCGTGGAAGCCCCACCGCTCAACATACAGGACTTCTGTCTGCCTCTAACGTCTTGGTACGAGTGCCTCTACACACCTGCAGAGTTCTTGTGGAGTCAATGCCTCGACGGGCCAGAGCTCTTTTGGGGGTAAAAGGGGGACCTACGCAATATTTGGCAGGTGGTCATAATGTTATGGCTGATTGATGTATTCACACACACTTTTACGCGCACGCACACACACACGCACACGCACACACACACATGAAAGAGGAGGAGATTATATGACTTCTATATTATTTAGCAAATAAATCATGAACACATGCCAAATCTGTCAGAGCTGCCCAAACCACTAATCTTAATCACTGTGACTCTCAACCTGTTTTATATCAAGTACAACCATCAAGCTGCTTAGTTTTCGCAACAGGTGACACAGACCCTGCAGTTATAGCAAAGTTTGTCCTCAATTTACTTACCGTCTGAATGTTTTGATAAGAGTCATGGCTCAGGCTGACCCCGAGCCTGACGGATATCCAAAGGGTCGCTGGTGACCTGCTTATTAGGCCAAATCCGCCTGGGGCCATACAGCGATTCAAGGAAAGTGCACTGACTCTTAACTGCTCTGATGACATCTTCTGAAGAAAAAGTAGAAGAGTAGAGTTGAACGTGACACTTGGTTGTAAAATTTCTTTTTTAAATCTCGAGGTTCATGGCTACATTCACACTAATGCATTTAAGTTCAAAAATGCGTCACGGTTGCTACGTTAGTGTCCGGAGTTCTCGAGCACCTAAAATGAGGAACTTGGAAATAGCACCGCGTTTGCCTCCCGGTTGATTCTTATCAGTCCAGCTGTGAATGTAAAGCTTTGGAATCGCTTTCTTTCAGTAACATTTCCACCTTGCAAATTAGACGTTGCAAAAGCATGACACAAAATTTGTCTCATATAAAACCTGGCTGCCAATAACTACACCTGAACAGGACTTTTTGCATTGCTAGATTATACTTTGGGACAGATTTGTAATTTGTAAGCTCCAAATACCATAATGAACCTTCCCAGCGCTGCCAAATATTAGAGGTGTTTTGTGAAATGGTGGATCAGATGAGTTCAGGCTAATATAGGCTGTTTGTCTTGTTTCAATTCGAGATAAAATGGAAAACACAGGTTGGGACACCCTCAGCTGTTGCGATTGGCCAGAAACAGAAGGGATATATTGTATAATGATTAACAGGTACAAAGAAGCCAGGATACAGGTAATGTGAAATGAAACGATAAGCAAATTCGAAGCTAGCCCAGATTGGGCAACACACACACACACACACACACACACACACACACACACACACACACGCTCTTAATAGAGTATTATCTTGGCTCTAAGCTCATAGATTTTCATGCTGAACATTTAGCTTGCCTATTAATACACTTTAATAGGGGTCAATGCTTCTGTGTCATACTCACAGAGATGTGCAAACGCTAACAGTTTCTGCACTCAGATCCAATAACACACACACACACACACACACACAGTAGTATGTGGTTAATTCTCCCTTTAGTAGAGAATGAATCAGGTTAAAGAAAGCAATTTACTCATAATAGCCCCAACCGCAATGCCAATTAACATGATGTGTGTGTGTGTGTGTGTGTGTGTGTGTGTGTTCATGCTCTTGTGCACATTCGTCATTGTGTTTGTTTAAGCAGCTGAGAGTACTGGATGAAATGAAAGCACATACAGCCCGTGTGATTGTGTACATGAATTGCACGTACGTATTTAACATGTGGCCATGTGACCGTGTTCGTGTGTTTGTGTGTTTGTGTAGCCTTCCTGGTGTGTGTGTGTGTGTGTATAAATTAATAGACTTTTTTCTCAGTCTGGGGAAGTGGGATATTTGTAACACAATTATGTGTGAATGCCTTTTGCATTATTACTTAACATGGCATAGACAGCCTGATAGTGGTTTACATGGGGCTATAAGGCTAAGTGCCCTTTGCAGAAAGAAAGAAAGAAAGACAGAAAGTTAAATGTTCATTGGGTCAGGTAATCTTTCAGTCAGTCCCTCAGCCGGTCCGTCAGTATAGCTGTCACTCTTTGACAGCGTGCAGAGGCAGACTCTGTTGATCTCAGTGAATCAGATCTCCGCTGCCGTCTGGCTGTTTGCTGCCTGCTGTCACTCACTCTCCCAAACACAACAGCTTATTTTTCCGCGCACTGCAGCGATGGCAGAAGCGGAGACAGGGAAAAGGGGGTTGGCTAACACACACTGTCCAGCGTTCATCAATCAAACAGCGGCGTTTTGCATTACTGGCTGGGATCTCAAGGCTGTGTGAAGGCCACATCTTCAAATGCTCCAGGAATGAATTTCAAAAAGGCATTGATATAGTGGTGCATCATTTCACGAGAAAATGAGGCATGGCATTGAAACCAGACTTTTGGAATTAGAAAAGTACAAAAAAAAGACTAACAAGTTTAAAGCTTTGTTAAGTTACTCACTCTTTGATTAGATTGTAAGTTAAGTGGAAAGGTATTGAAGAGGTTTTTATTGAATGTCGATTTAAACATGAAAACATGAAATTGGCAAATAAAAAGTTATTTGCTTTATCATTGTAACCATGGGTTAGCATGGGCCCCAGACAAATTCTGGGAGCTCATTTAAATTTGCTCTGCCAGAATACGGTCTGGATCCCCTCCAATGGGAAGTGACTTCCCTCGGCAGAAAACTTGCCGGTCCAATCACAACCAAGTATCTGCTAATGGGCGGGTTAGTCGGGGCTAACCCCGACTTTTGTAAGCAACCGAGGCTGCTGCTGATGGATGAGCATTTGACTAAAAGTACCCGATAGCTTCAAATCTCTCCCACAAAAACAACGCAACACTGGTTCACAATGGTTTTGAAGGTAGAGCTCATTTCACTTTAAACCCTGCAGCAATAGTGTGGAAGAATGCTTGGTTTGTAAATCCTGAGGTCTTGGAGCACAGAGTGAGTACTGATCAGATCGGATGAGATAAAGAGTGGAATGTCAACGAACGTGTCAAAAACCAAGAGCTTGGAAAACTCCACTGTGCCGAAAGGATCTGGTTCCAATAGATGGACGCACGGCATCCTGCTCGCTGCCACCGAACATGAAAGTTTTCATAAAAAACAGCCGCTTAGATCTACTGAAATAATCAGCCCCACTGGGCCGCTACTACCCTCATTAACACGGCCACCATTATAATCTTCATCGTCATCGTAAATGCAATCACCCTATTAATCATCCTCAACGATAGTTCCCACTACATCGCAGCGAAGACCAAAAAGGAAACGTGTGCTTAGCCTTTTATTTTGTCCAAAACAAACAGCTCCACTGCAGACTCTGTCACGATGAGTCAGTGAGTTAGCATTGCAGCAAATTATCCCAGCAGTGGTTTTGGCTTCCTGGCTACCTGTGCGTGGGAGTGACTGGGAAAGGTCAATGGATGCTAGCTAGTCTGCTACAGGAGCAATGTTTAAGAATAGTTGTTGACTCAAAAAAAGGATGATTACCCTAATGATACATGGTCAGAGTGGGACATGTATCTATGTGAGTCGGAGCGTAGAGTGCGTGACTGGATTAACGCCTGACTGACTGTCTGTCTGCCCTGGCAACTGACCAGCTACTCTGCCTAGCAACGTAATTTATAGGCAACATCATGGGAAGCAGTTTTTGACACAGGATCTGCTGGGTCACATAAAATTGTGGAAGGTCTCCATCTGGCAGATTGCGAATCCTTTCCTGCAGGATCCGACAAATTCGGGTGTTGGCGAAGGTCAACAAATCCAATGAAAAGACCAGAGCTGGTGTTTCAGTCTTTCAGCATATTCCTAGCTTGTCTATGGCACTCATCCCCAAGCCCTTTGCTTCCTACTGAAGATGTGAATCACTTCAGTAAAAGTTACTCAAAATGGAGTAAATAGTGCGTTGGATGGGGACTATTTTCAGTGGTGGATTAAGTCATTATTTCTGGCAGCAAAAGAAAGTGAATGGGGGATTGACTCAAAATAAATTACAGTGCCCATAGTGATTGTGATAAAGGCTCATGTGGCAACCATGTGGAACATTGATTTGTTTCCTTATAGTTTACGGAGCTCAATGGAGCCCTGTGGCACAGAGGAATACATTATATCACACACACACACACAGACACACACGCACAAGCAAACGCACACACACAGACACACATGCACACAAACACGCACACACACACTTGTTGCTAGGAACAAATATTTGTTGGTGTTGGCCTTCTATAGGACAAATTTAGAATTGCAATATAGTAACACTTTCACTCATCAGTAAATGCTACATTAGTGCCCAACACTGGTTATGGTAAGAACATAACCAGTAAGAAATATGGTAAATAGACTATTATTATTTGGCGTTTCTCCAGCATGCTGCCTAGGGGAAGCGTACCGCCAACCTTTTGGTTAGTGAACTACCGACTCTACCTCCTGAGCCACTGCCGCCAATAAGACAGCAGTAAGCTCAGCTAACTTTCATACAGCCAACGGTGAATGTCAAATGTGCTGTGAAGCGCATTGAGTGGTCGATAAGTGCTATTTAAGCGCAGTCCGTTGACCATTCAGAAGTGGAAGACGCACAAATGTTTGCCTTGGAGTTTTTACAAAAAAGCATTCAACTCTCAGTTCTCTGGTCGAATGAAACCATGATTGAATTGCCTGGCATCGGTTCTAAGCAACAAACCAGGCACTGCTCATCACCTGCCCAGAATTGATGGTTAGTTTAACATGTTGGAGGTCCGATTGGGCTGTGGGGCTGTTTTTTTTTCTGCTGCAGGGACAGGGTTGAGGGAAAGCTGAGCGGAGCTATAGAGATTTCCTCAATGAAAACCTGGTCAGAGCGGTCAGGACCTCTCACTGGACCAAAGGTTCACCCTCCGACAGGACAATGACCCCAATGACACAGCCAAGACAATGTAGGACTGGCTTTGGAAGAACTCTGTGAATGTCCTTAGTGGCCCCTGAGAGGATCGGCAGGGGAAAATAATGGCAGAAAACTCCCCGATCCAGGTGTTGTCAACGGCTTGTCCCATCTTACCCGAGAACACACGAGGTTGTAATCGCTGCCTAGGTTGCCCCAACTGAGTACAGAGTAAAGGGTCTGAATGAGAATATTATCGATAACATTTTTTCACTGTGTCATTAGGGTCTCGGGTGTAACGCGACGGGGTCGGAAAAACTTTCTGAATGCACTGTACGTACTCTGAAGACAGATGGCAACGCATTTTTTAATCGGAGCGTCACACGGCTACAGATCTAGTATAACAGCCTCTCAATGACACACACACACACAGACACTCTTAGCTGAGGCCGGCAGGGGGCACATATTGGAAACAACTCGAGGCCTTGTTTTTCTTCCTTCTCTTATTTAGTTGGAGGCATCCGAGGCGAATCGCACACGGAGGCAAATACACACACTCTTATTTAGTTGAGCCACCCAGGGCGAGACTTCTACTTAACATCTGTCCAACATTTATCTGCTCTGACGCAGGCACTCGGCGAGAGATAGATGAGATGGAGGAGGGGTGAAAGGGACAGAGAGAGGAGGATAATGCGGGAGGGGGGGGCGGAAACTAGGATGGAGAGAGTGAAACAAAAAAAAGGGTGAGAGAACATGGGAAAGGTGACCAGACTGAGGAAGAGAAGGAGGAAACAGGTAGTGGGGTTAGTAAAATGGTCAAGGAGAACAGAAGTAGAGGGAAGGGAGGATGATATAAGGAAAAGGAGAGACGAGGAAATGAGCAAAGCACGGACGATGATGGCAACGGAGGGTAAAGCAAAGGAAAATGGAGGAGAAACGAGAGAAGATAATATTGAGCAGAGGGGCGAAACATGAACAGACAGAGCCAGGAATATGGAAACCAAAGGGAGAGGAATGAAGATAATGGAGAGTTGGTCAAGAAACAGTCTATTGCAGCCAGTTTGGATACAGTACCATTCTTTACTCCATGAATATCATGTTCTGCTATCGTAGAACAGTTTGGGCTTTTCATTCCTGGACAAATTACACAGTGGATGTTCCAAGAGACGTACTTACTTTTGAGTTTTTGGTTTTGCCTGATGTGTCTCATTACTGTCATAATTTTATGAGGAGAGTTTGTAGAAACTTTACCTTGGGGGGGGGTTAAGACAGAAACTGTGAAAACCACTAATGTGAAACGTACTCATAATTAGAGTCTAGTGGCCATGCATGTCTGCGCAGACTCGGCCACGATCGCGACGTCTTCGAATAACTTTGCCGCACTTTTTTTGCACAGCTTGCTCGACAGACGGATCGCGGGACGGCTGGTAAACCGCCCCAAAAGGGAAGACAGCTGCACTCCAAACAGTTTGACTGTGACAGTGAGCTTTCATAATTAGACGATTAATAATACGTCTGCCTGTGTCTTGGTTTTTCCGGAGCTAGAAAGCAGCCTGTGACGGGACCACTTCCGTTTTTCTTGGTATGGAGTCAAGAGTTGTATGATTATGCATCTCTTCAAATATACATACATATTGCGGATAACAGCCTACATAAAAATTGGCATATTCCTAAACAATCACTCAATGCCAAAGTTTTCTGAAGAAATACTACTTCCACAAACCTGGAGCTTCATTATGATTAATGTAGAAGTAGATGCGAGATGCATCGCGTCGTTCTTTTCCCCTCTTGAACTTGAAAAAAACATTGTGTCCAGTGCCAACGCTTAATTCCCGCTCGGCAGCGCACATTCATCAAACATTTGCGGTTAACTATTATCAGAATCGACCATTAACCTAAATGAATGAAGACTCCATCTTACAGTTCTGACATTGAACACCGCGATGTGATTTAAGAGCGCACTGTACTGGATTCAAAAGTGGAGGAAAAAAATGAAAGAAAACACAAGAAGAGGCACTGATATTGATTTATGGAGAGATCCGCTCGTGCTTCGCTGCCTAAAGCCACGACAACTTCCATGCGTGCTTGTGTTTGATAGAGTTCGCTGCTGAATTGAGTCCGTCTAAGTGTCTCTGTGTGTGTCGACGGAGCTGGAAAGATGGCCTCGCTAAAATAAGAGCTGAAGAAAGTCAGATGGTGCCCGCCCGCCCAAAAAGTGATATGTCTTCCCCTGTGTGACTGTAACCTTTGAAGACTGTTTTCTCATTCACAATGAATAGTAAAAAAAAAACAAGCCCGGGGCTCCGCTAGCTCTTTACACGGACACTTATTAATATATACAATATATTACAACAGGAATTTAGCACACTGTTAAACACACAGACATACGCGCCACTTTGTATATTCACAGTTTCTGAAATGTCAGATGTGTGTGACTCACTGATTGTTTGTATGTGTGTGTGTGTGTGTGTGTGTGTGTGTGTGTTTGAATGCAATTTCCGTCAACGCGCTCCTCTCATTTCTTTCATTCAATATTTTACGAGGGCATTCCGTACATGCATTCAATGAGTATGAGCTATTTGTCTTTTTGTTTTGTCAATTAGATATGTGACCAGCTGCTGTCCAACACTCGCGGACGTGGAGCGCGTTGTACGAATGATGGCCCGTGGCAGGGCAGCGATGTGTTCTGTGCTGTCGGTGAGCGGCCGTACATTTGAAATATACAACAAACGTTGGATCTTATCATCCGTTTCTGTAGGAGCACTGCATCGAGCAGCATAGCTGCACGCGGTGGCTCATTAAAGTCTGACGCAAATTTACTGCAGTATTCTCCTCACAACACAGAATGCTTGTGATCACTTCGTATTCATAAATACACTGCTGAAGCAAATTCGTAAAGTGATTGGCCGGCGGACGCATTCTGTACTCAAAAAAAAAGAGCGGTGCATCTTTACATCTGCCCGAGCTCATAAACTGAATAAAAAAGTAAATAAACACTTCTTTTTTTTGACCTGCATGGTTGCAAAGGAAGTTTCCTCGCACTGTTTGCATCTAATGCTTTCACTCAATTCCCACTGAATATAAATGTCTGGGGTGATAAACCATATCCTACTGTAATTGGGATATTTTTTGCAGGCAAATGTTCATTATTGCTGATTAATGACCAGCTAATTATGACCCTGCACCTTCTATTAATCACCTTAGTCTCAATATTGTATCCAGCACAGTTCAACGGTGAGTCAGGATGAAAGATTTCCAAGTTGACATCTGCGAGTTAATGGGTGTTTAATTTATAGGGCAGATTATAGAATATTTGAACACTGAATCCACCTTTTTAAATTGGCAGATTATATTAGTTGTGAGTTTGTCTCATTGATGCTGATTCTGAATGCTCCAAATAAATGAGAAACTATCATTGGTGTATGTTTTCATACTTTATATAGATATCTTCTCATCTGATGGCACTATAGAGAGTATGGTAATGCAAAAATACATCCTTACATGAGGACAGTTTTTTTTCTTCTTTTA
Organism: Scophthalmus maximus; assembly: GCF_022379125.1. Classification (NCBI taxonomy): domain Eukaryota; kingdom Metazoa; phylum Chordata; class Actinopteri; order Pleuronectiformes; family Scophthalmidae; genus Scophthalmus; species Scophthalmus maximus. The sequence goes on along the minus strand of NC_061523.1, from coordinate 6,054,332 downwards.
CACTGCAATAATCATTGTAACAGCAGTTATTTGTTTTTCCAATAAACCAACTAACCAACCAAATTATATTAAAGTACATTCACCTTTTGGCAACGTGGAACTTTCTACTTCCGTTTTGTCTAAAAATGGAAATACAGGTTTGACATAGCTAATGGTTATCCATAATTCTCAAAACTGCACTGTATATATTTAAATATACAGTATATATGTTGTTTGGAGTTGTTATTTAAAATTGAGAGGGTTCTTGTTGGTCTTGCTGAGCTGGATCCTCTTCTGGAAGCGTACAGGGAAATGCTAAATTTCTAAATTTGGACTCTTTAACATTTTCACCCCAGCTGAAATGATGAGATTACACAGATTGTCCATTTGGGAGGACGGATTCAGTCCCGCGTTGGCACAGATATATTTTGGCTTTCTTTCCCTTGTGTTTTGTAGTTTTTATAGAAACTGTCCTCTTGCATATCAGAATTTATGAGACTGGTAAAGTCGTGTTTGGATCTGCCTTTCGGAAAAGGCCCCAGTGTTCAGCTCATTTCTGTTTCTTTGCCCAATTACATTAGCAAATATTGTATTTATTCACATTCGGGTTAGGGTTAATATTTCTCAAATGTAAATATGTCACTTGTAGTTCTCAGTGATCAAACAATACAGTTGTCACCAGAAAAGAACTGTGCCATTGTCATGAGAAGCAAATGTGGAAGTACCTGAAGCCTGTATTCTCTGGAATCAGCAGCAGAGGGCGACTCCACCAGTTAAGTTGTGATTTCTTAAGAAGTCTATGAGAAAATGACTACTTCTCACTTGATTTATATAAATAAGTAAACAGTTTCTTGAGGAGTTTACAGTCTCAATTTCTAGTTTCAAGCCTTATTCAATACAGCACGGTGTTCATTATGTAAATTAGGGTTTACAATTCTATGTTCAATTTTAAGAAAGCCACCATGGCGCCGGTCAAAATGTGAAACTAGAGGCTTCAAACCAACGGGTCACGTCACGGTGGGTTTCCACTTGGATCCACTTAAGGGTGCAAATGAGCAAGGCAGTGAAATTCCCAAATAATCCTGTAAAGCTGCTGGATATCAGATAGAACAAAACCATGATCAAGATAAAATATTGGTATGATATACCACCAGCAAAAAACAGATATTTAAACTGGAGGGGCCAAACGACTGGGATCATGAGTCAAAACCCCGTGCACTGACTTCATTCAGCCACTTCATTCGACCGCAGTTTGTCGCCAGACTGGACTACGAGTGAATATTTCAGCGGCCGTGTCCGATAAAAAAAACAGCTGCCTCTCCCTGCGCCGCGTTTGTTGTGTTGCTCGTCAAAGGCCGAAACATGTTGATGGTGATTGTGCTGACAGTTTATTGAGCAGCTGTCAGAATCTCTCACTGTCCGCGTCTGGGATCACGGCGGAAAACAACGTGTGGATGAATGCGGGTGGAATAACACACGCAGCTGCGAGCGGGAAACAACGCATGGGGGAGTAGGATTGGTACCTGCGTGTGAAGAACGGACCAGCACGCGCACAGGGAAGCCGCCACAGCTGATTTCTGCCTGCGCGGATGAAACTGATTTTTTGAGGTGGAAACCAAGGGAGGCACTGGCCCCCCTATGATTGGTCACTTGCTTTCAAATCGGTCACACCCACACGCATCCTCGTACCTTGATTGACAGCTATCGTTAGAGGAAGAACAGGCAGACAGCTCGGCCAGTATTATATGGTTAGGATTTGCGCAGCAGTTTATTCGGAGTCAGAGCCATTTTATTGATTTTTAATTTCTCTGATTCGGACGTTCACTTGCCTCATGAACTCGCCTCCTCTGGGCGCTACAGCAACTCCGACCTTCTTCGAACGATAGCTGTCAATCAAGGTACAATGATGCGTGTGGGTGCGACCGCGTTGAAAGCAACTCATTGACAGCAGCAACACTGGAATGAGGGCAACCGAGAAAAAGACGAGACATTTGAGAAATCATCCCAGGAAAAAAAAATGATATCTGTGGTATCGGATACGACGCTGGCAGGTAATCGACGCAATCAGCCATCTTGCTTCTGTTTAGTTCTCTTGTGCACCGCGCCACGCCCTCCGTTAAGGATGTGTCCTTGATCACGGTGGTTCTCACAGTCCATCCTGAACGGAAACCGGTTCAAGGACCAGAGCTCATGTGGTGGAGAATGGGTACAAATGAGTGGAAGTCGATCGGGGCCCGTTCATTTACATGACTTATTATAGTGGAAAAGCAGAGGTGTTATTAATAATAATAACAGTCCCGCTGTTCTGTGAAAGTGTCCCAGTAAGTAATGACAGTGAAGTAAGGGTCTACTCGTACGTCATGCCCACAGACTCTTAATCTGGACTAATCATCCAATAAGCGAAAAACTCCAGTGTGTGTGTGTGTGTGTGTGTGTGTGTGTACAATGGGTGTCTAAGCTTCTTATTTACAGTAATTGGGTCACAGTGTGCATGCAGCTGGATTACACACGGACACTGTAATGTGTCTAACCGGTAGACATAAGCAATCGCTCATGATTTTATTTTCACCCGAGTGAAAGGATGACGTTTATTTATTGAACCTAATCTCAGTCCATTCATGCTTTATGCGTCCCTGAAAACACCTTCAGTCCCAACTCCAATCTTTCCTCCTCTCACCTTATATCCGCTGCTGCCTATCCACCCTTCATTTAGCTCTGTCTCCGTCTAGTACTGGTAGGTGGAGGTGGAGGGAGCGATAGAGGAAGAGATGAATGGAAGCAGCAAGTGGAGAGAAGACAAGAGAAGAGGAGGCAGAGAGAGAGAGGGAGCTACTGTGTTTCCATATCGGTTTAATGATTTGTATGGGTGAGGAAGCTCATCCTGGTTAAAAAATAGCAGCAGCCTCTTTTTAACAATGTGCTCGGAGTCATGCAATTGGCTGTTTAATAACAAGCGGCGGGGAGACGGAGAGGCGGACCGACGATACAGAGGCAGAGAGGGAGAAGCTCCGCTGACGCAGCGCGAGTCTGATCAACCAAATAACACCGACTGTGCAAGTAGTGGTGGTTAAACAGGATCAAAGATGTCGGAGAAATAAACAACACTTCCCCACTGCCGACTACAAATCTTAACAATGTTTGTGCGACATGGTGAAATGAATAAAATGTCTGGGGCTTTGTGATTGATTGATACACCTACATCCATCTACAGCCCGTTGAGCAAAGGCGTTTGGTTCCTTGTGTTTTTTTCAGTACAGCTGAAAAAGGGATAGATACATTTCTTTACATTTCATTTTTACATACAACACTGTACTGGCATGTTGGTCATAATTCCCTCTTTAAAGCCACAGTGTGTAATTTTTCTGGCGGCATCTGGTGGTAAAGTTGCAAACCGCAACCAACTGAGCACCCGACAGGGGACACTTCATGGTGACGCACCGCTCATTCCATTTCCGGCAGCGTTGAAAGTTCAACATGAGGGCGACGTATTCTGGAGCGTTTTGTGCAACAACCGTGTTCAACATGGCGACTCACACGGAGGTCGGGTCCACCTCATGTAACCATATTTAAGTCATTCAAAGTTGAAGAAAAATGTTGGTTCTTTGTTGCAGGTGATTATACATATATGAACACATAGTTATGGACAATATATTCAATGTCTGTGAGTACGTTCTTCTAAATATTATACACTGTAGCTTTAAGGAACGTTGCAGCGCCCTTCAATCTTGACTCGTCAGCATGGTCACATAGAGGCAGTGATGAACTGATTTCAATCCCCCTCAATCTGTTCCATTCTTCCTCTAATTATAGCCACCGTCGGTCAATGCCATCACAAATGAGTCGACATGTTGGATGCACAGCAGCCATTCGTGACCTACTGTGGTTTCAGGGTCACAGTTCAAGTGGAAGTCACAGTGCGTCCAAACGGGTTTTTGGTACAGGGATGCGTACCTTCCAGCTTTGGCCTGATGATAATCGCCACACCAGAGATGCTGTACATGGATTAGCGATCAAGTGAAACACCGCCTGACACAGTGTGCACACAGGCTGCACACTGAAAGCAGCATGTTAGCAGAGCAGCAGCTGCAGCGGGCCAGTCACGCAGGAGGCTTTCAGGAACAGAACAGAATGCACGAATTGCAGAATGCATGGTTCTTTTCAGCGCTCAGAGCCCGATACACAATAACTGCAGCTACGCCTGTTAAACATACATCGCCATTGTTCCCTCAGACACGTGTGAACTGGCTGCCTCAGGTCCCTTTTCTCACAACACTACAAAAGAAGAGGAGGTGACACAGTCTAAGGACTTTTTCTTTTGACTCTATTATCACAATTAGTGTCTGTTTGGTCCAATTTAAAAATACAAGGTCTCATTGAGCCATGTCAGTTAATTCACTCCAACCGTAAATGTGTCAGGGGGTTGTCGTCTAATTCTTGCTTTATGTGCGAAATGATGGAGAAGTCCTGGGGAATGTTTTGGGCCTGAATTGGGTGACATCTTGGAAGAATGCATCCAGGTCACTACATAGAGTACATAGAAAGAAATAGGCAGCAAACATAAAAAAAGAAACAGCAAAAACGTTAAAGTTAAACTCCAGCAAAGGTAACACCTGAGGCTGTTTGACTGAAACAATGATCAGGGATGCATTGCAGAAAAAGTTTGAAATGAGCACACCAGTCTGTTGATTAAAAGATGAATGAATCAGAAATATGTCTTTATAAAACCAGCTTGCAAAAACTTACATTTTAAATCCATTTTTTTTGGTCTAGCATTAGATGTCACTTAAACTAAATCACTAAAACTAAACACCTGACATACCACGCTCACGAGAATGAGATGGGCGGGCCCCAAAAACACACTGTAATGACATAATCAAAAGAGCGAGAAAACCAAGGAGACAGACTTGAGAGAGAGCGAGAGAGGGAGGGGGGATAATAAAAAGATTGAGACAAAGGTAGCGAGAGGTTCTCATAATTGGCTATAATTAATTGGCATCTCATTAATCACATTCTCATCTAACCTAGCGTCTCCCTCCGCCGTGCCAGACAATGGGCAGAGGGCGGTGTATATGCATATGTGTCATGAGCAAACAGGGTGTTCTGTAGCAGCAGTTAATGGAATGTGTGGTTATCAAGGCAAACAGGCTTCATTAAGTCCAGTGTAATGACCTGTGTCACATTTCATCTCATCCCCTCTCTCCCTCTCTTCTGTCTGCCTCTTCCCTCTCACACTGAGAGGTGTGTTGCAAAGGGAAATCAGTGTGTTGCAAAGGGAAATCGCACAGAAACGTTTCTTTTGGTAAAAAGAAAAAAACATGCTGAATCGACATCGCTCAAGCTCAGAAGTATCGTCCCTCGTACTGCGGCATTTTCAAATCTGCGGTCCCCTGTGGCCAGGAGTCATGTCTATATTTATGATGTATTCATGATGTCAGGAGGCTAACGCTGCGCCCTGCGAATCAGAGCGACCAGCCGAGGATGATCCCGACTGTCCGCATGATGGGCGAGCCCCTTCACATTTTCATTTACATATGTGGGAAGGGTCAGCGCAGGCATCATCTTCTAATAGTGCCGGTGATCCTGCTGTGGGCCTGACAGAGACAGTTAGAAGACCACAAGTCTAGACAGAGTCGGCGCTCTCTCCCAGCTACACACCAGGACACTACCCGAGTAGAACGAAGTAGCACCATGACATGGCTAGAAGTGTCTCCTTCGTTCTGAGAGGGTTGTGAGAGGACAGGCCTTGAGGTCATTAAAATCAAATGTCAAATTGTGAGTGGGGGGCGAGGGAGGGAACAGTTTGTCAGCATGTCCCCTCCCTCGGTATCACCACTGAAGTGCCCTTGAGCAAAGATCCAGGGCCTCCGGAGCCGTCACTGAGTTGTTATTGAGCAGCTTCCAGGTGTGAGTGTGACCATCGTCTTCATTAAAGGGGCAGTAAGCGATTTCTTCGCCGCAAACAGAACCGACAGCTGACGAACGGTGAGGGAAATATTCGCAGATTTTTAAATAACGTGTATTGCTTTAGAATCGCTTACTGCCCCTGAAACAGCTCTATCCACATTAGTACGTCGACATTTGAAAACGGATCACTGCTGCTACCTTCACACCCTCCCTCCACACTACTGCGGAGTTTCCGGGAGCCTAAGACTGAAGTTTGGAAACGGTGCTCGTCCGGTTTTAGATTTAAAACGCCAGGGGCTGGGTTGTAGTATGGACGGTCCAAAAACGCCGCTGCCGTCACCGCCATTCGCTTTCTGCTTGGTTCCTATCAGTCACGACTCGACTACCAGCGGGGAAGGCAAAGCCTTGCAAACCCTAAAGTTCAAGTGCTAGTTCCACCTCGTCCTTGGTCCAAGGAAAGAAATCCCTGCTCTTACTTTTCACCACAGTTGTTTGACGTTCGTAGTGTTTTGTGCAACCAAGTAACCAACTGCAGAGTAGACGACCTGCTTTCTGTTTACACCGGCACGCACATGATCAGTGTGTGCGAGTGGTGATGTGATATATGTCTCTCCGTCGTGGACGGGGATCGATACTGACACGGAGCTGAAAAAGGCTTCTGTGGACGGAGGTTGTTTCAAAGCGCCGTTTTAAAATGAAAGACGTAATAGGACGGATGTGGCCAACAAGAGGAGACGGCAAAGGTGACCTGGATTTTAGTTTATAGTTTAAAGTTGTGTTATTGATGTAAAAATATGTACACTATGTGGTTTGTGCACAAGCACAACTCAACAAAAAAACGAACCCCACTAGAGAATAATTTGACCTGAATGCAGTGTCAAAACACAACAACTTACTGTCCGAATTCCCTCCATCCTTGTGGAACATGAATTCAGCATCTCACTGTGTAGGAAGCAGTACTGCAAACAAGTGACTGATGCTTTTTTTGGCAGTCACGAGCGTGAAAATCAAGAATAAGACATAATAAAAGTTGGGGCCCAGGTAACATATTTTGGGTGAATCACAGGAGGAGGGATGAGGCAGAAGGAGTGACTGGACAGGGCACGGCAGTCAAATTCAAAAATTCCAAAGCAGAGGCCGAGAGAAGTGAAGTCACTGCAGGTCAGACTATCCGGCCAAATGGAAGACGACGACGTTGTGTGAGACGCACGCAGACATGGAGGCGACAAACTTAGGACCGTGCCAGAGGACGCATGATGAATTCCTTTGGCTGCAGTAGAAATAACCCCCCCCCCCCCCCCCGCTTCCTCTCTCCCTTGTTGCAAAGGTACAAATTACTCTCAGTCAGATTATGTATCGCACAGAAGATATTCAGGTCGCTAAAAGGTTACGCTGGCATGCTTGGTAATAAATTTTGTTTTACTTGTGTTGCTCTATTACCACTCCTTTATCCCCATCTGTATTCATTTGCCGCTTTTCTTTTTTTAACGCATGCTTCTTTCTTTTTTATATATTTTCTACTCTTAACTTTCCCGTCAAACTTCTTCCCTCCCTCCCCCATCCTCTTCTTTGCTTCTTCTCTGCTGGTTTTCACCCTGAGCGCGAGTGACACAGTGACACAGTGACACCAGACACCGATTCCAGAGTCACCCGACTTCTGGTGCAACGTTCTTGAGCGAAGCCCCTGGGCCGCAACTGCTCCTATAGCTGCGTATTAGTTAACAGTGGAACACCGCTGGGAGTCAATTGAGTGTTTCTAATGAACAAACTCTTCTGGGCAGGAAGTAGAGGTGAGGAAAGGCTTCGGTGATCAGATCATTGAATTATTATCTGCTCAGTGGCTTCTGATTATTGTGATAAAATTACATGAGTCAGTAGGAGTACATTTTCTGAAGGGGGGGGGGGGGGGTGACACGAGTGTGTTTGTGTGTGTGTCAGCAGAAATAGCACAGAATCACCAGACACAATTAAAAGTGCACATTAACACACACAGTCTGTACAGGGCGACACTAGAGGGTTTGTGTTTGCAGCCTTGAATCACACTGTCTATGACCATTAGCGGGTGTTTCAGCTGCACACAAGCTTGAATATGCACTACAACACTACAACACACACACACACACACACACACAAGCGCACACACACTGTCCTTATTATAAATACACCCAGTTGAGCCTCGGAGCACAATTATAATCAAGTTTCCATCCAAGTTTAGCAACAAAATGAAACAGGATTTCCAGGGAATTAAAAGAACGCCCCAGCGGGTTAATGTGCTTTTCAAGCCGCTGCTGCTTTGCAAACGATGGCGGCTCTGTGCAACAGTCGGTGGCTCTATAGTCCTGTGGTCGAGTGGCATTAAAAACCGTTGCGGCAGAGGACGATGACGGACGGAGAGTGTGTAGAAAACGTGCTGGAAATCTGGCAACACTATTTGTTTCATGGCATGCTTCATGTGCGTCAGGATTCCGTCACTCCACCAGTGTCAGCCAAGCCGGGGAAAAAAAACTAATTCTGATTTCCACACTTTTGTGCAAATTTGAGATTAACAAAAAAAAGGAGGAAGTGTAATGCGGGATAAGAAGGATAAATGGACAACCAGGAGGGGCTGATTTACCACCATATGGTGGCAAATCAAATAAGGCCCACGATGCTCTGAGGTTAAAAGTATTTGAGGCGTACCTCCTATCACTGGTAGAGGCGCTAGTTTAGGGAACGGTCAATTAGGTCGTATTTTACACATACGACATAGTTCCTCGTATGAGGTGGAGGACTCGTTGGTCTTTATGTTTGACGAAAACCACAACCCCGACCTTTACCAAAGTACTTTTGTTTGCTGAACCACAGTCTGGAAGTGAACGGTGGTCTCTGGTTGCCCACCATCCCCCCTACCTTTTGTTACCTGGCCAGCGATTTCATTAGGAGTATATTTGGTGTTAGTGGAACATAATGTAACTTCTAGGAGACCCAGTTGGCTACAGTACTTTACTACATACCAGGACTTACTCATGAGTATCCATGTTATTTCATGGATCCCTGTCCATCGTTCACAATGTCCCACAATGTTCCCATCTTCCTCTCACACAGAGGAGGCGGGAGGTGTGTTATTCCGCAGCGGACACTTTGACTTGTCGTATCAGGACAAGCACAGGTGGCACTAACAACATCAATGCGAGCGCTCCTTCATCTCGGCGTCCCGCGCGGGGAGCCGCGACAGTGACACGGGCCCCGGAACTGGAACACGTGAACGGAAAGAGGCAGCAATTAATATTAATAATCACAACTGCTCCCGCCGCGAAAATGTCGGCAGACCGGCTGCTTGCTCGCTCGCTCTCGGAGGTCAGTGGGCCACAGCTGGTTTGGAGCGCGCAGCCTTTCACTTTTCACCCCCAGCAAATAAAAAAAATTAAAAAGGGCGGTGATAATGCTCTGTGGCACCTTCACCCTGTGATGAAGGGTCAGGAGACGTTTCATTTACACGGCCCATCTGATGTGCTGATGTACTTCTCTTCAAGGTTGACATTTTCTCCCACACCAGCATCATGGCGCAATCTGGTCGGAAGAATCCAAAACATTTGATATTTTTGGATTATGTATCAAAGTTTTTTTTTGTTTTTTTTTTCAAGTATGGTAGATGGTGAGTGAGCTCTGCTTGGTAAACAGATTGTATTCCCTGCTTATTGGATTTCTCTGTGCAACGGAGGACGCGGATGATGAAATGTGCTGTTCTTTGCAGACCACAGATAATAATGCGCGGATAAAGTTCGTCAGAGTCAAACAAAGTTTCTTCATAATCTTTCACTGTGGCTAACCAGGCTTAAAACCATTTGCATAATCACGCCACTTTTTTCTCTTCTCCTCAAGTTGTTTTTTATTTGTCTTGTACTTTTTCTTGTTTTTCCTTGCCTGCCTCTCTGTCAGAGGTATCGGTGCGTGAGAGACAGAAGGGTCTGCATCTTAAGGTCGTCTAATGCAATTAACTTGACCACTGGGTTTTCTGTGTGTTTGCGCACACGTGTGTCTGTGTGTGTGTGTGTGTGTGTGTGTGTGTGTGTGTGTGTGTGTGTGTGTGTTCCTGTTAGAATGAGACAGGGCCAGACACAAGGAGAGGAAGTTAACATTGATGGTCTTTTCAGCAAGTATGTGTGGTAAGGTGAAAAACGTGGGTGTGCCCATTTTCAACAACAGTGGACAAATGAGACACGTGTTTGTGTGTCAGGGTGTGTGTGTATATGCATAATGAACCTCTTGACTTTCCTTATTTTCCAGACCAGTGGCTGAATCATGTTAAATCATGTCTCAAGTGGAAGAAAACAAAGGCTATCAAGTCCAACCAAATACACACACAGACACACAACACACACTATTATTTTACAACACACTATGAAGTAAGTTTGCACATACACTTAATTCTCAAAAGTACTGTAAAACTGGTGCTGTCCGTCCATTTCCCTTCCATGAAACCAAGCTGGCCAATGGTATCGTTGTAAACCACCTGCACTTGCATTTCAGCCGTCCGAGACAAACAAGAGAGGGAGAGACTAATTGTGGCTCTTGCAGTCTTGTGTTTGTCCCTGTCTTCATCCAAAGGCACAAGATCAAACCAAATATTTCGCAGACCCGACTGCTTCTATCGCCCTCTCTGAGGTCCATAGCGTCTCCCTAATGTTTAGTGTCTTTGGGCCGGTCGGACACCAGAGCAAAGCCAACATGTCTCTCAGCCAGCTTCAGAACAACACAATGGTCAATTTTTAGCAAATGCTTGCGCCCTTCTGAACACCCATGTTGGTCTTACTGCGAGGCGTGGTTGGATTATTGCTATCTTGAGGCAGTGGACACAGTGATTGTACATCATTTTGCCAATAAAAACCCTCTGGTCTGAGCCAGTGTTGCAGAAGTTCAGTGTTATTTTATAGGTGCATTACTAAGATACATAGGTGGGTGCAATACGTTCATACACCCTGCTTCTTACACACACACAGATGATCTGCTCGTACATATAGTAAAGCTATTTCCTCTGCAGGGAGATCCACCGTTATATTCACCAAGGTGCAAGCACACCTGGCTTTCAAAGGCAATGCGAGAGTGTATTATGGGCTACGCCCCAAACTCCCCCATGATTAGTTAGGAAAATACAGTAAGTTTAACCCCTTTTAACCATGAGTCTGGTGCAGCAACCTTTTTTCCACAGTTAAACTAGCCTCTTTGATGTGCTGCTGCATAATACCCACTCTGCTAATCCTTAAGAAGTGAACAGGTTGTTCAAAATGATTAATTTGAATATTTAATGCTATTGCCTACTTTCATCACTCCACACATCTGTTTGGAGTAAAATGCTAAAATAGCCGAAGTCAACTGATCCTGAACACGTTGAAGTTTCATTCACGAGGTTAAAATATGTGCTTATGTCACAAAGGAAAAACTGAGCTGATTAACCCCCCTCCCCTCCCTTCACATAGAGGCCAAAGGTCAAAGAGGCCAAAGTGTCAGGTACAACAGGGGGCTCAGTGTCTTGCTGATGGATAATGCAGCAAGGTGGACGTCTGCCGGACCAGAGACATGACCTTGACCTCCTCTCTTCTGATGGAAGGACAGATTATCCCTCTCTTTACTCTCTAGGGAAACCAGAGGTTTTACGTTTTTAGCCATGCCAGCAGAATGGCTCGCATGATGGAAATGTTTTTCCAGTTGTTCCACAACTTTGGTCGAGAAAACCTCTCAAAAAAATTGTGATTCTGTCCCGAATAAACACATTCCTTCCCATTATGTCTCTGAATCCAGAGGTCCAGAGGACAAGCGTGCGATGCAGCAATAATTATGCAACACAGAACCTCAACAAAACCATGGACAGTAAGAAAAAGTAAGGTCAAATCATATTTACATGGTTTCATGACTTTGAAGTAAGTTGCCTTATCAGGGTTACTGATATGGTTGAGCTGATGATAACAATATACACCCATTTAAGACACGGTGATGGTGCACCACCCAGTTCCTTAGTTTCACTGCACTCTTTGAGCACTTTTTTCATTACTTTACCGCCACGTGTAAATAGATAGACTGAATTAAATAACAGCTGAAATGTGCGTGTGTGTGATAAGGGAGTAGACAACCCCAATTTCCTCGCTGTGATTTATCGGTTCAAGGACATAGTCGGTTGAAAACTCACTATCTGAGCTGTCTGTCACTCTTCTTCTTCCTAGCCTTGCATTGTCTGTGTTTATCCTCTGTAGTGTCCAGGAAACAGAAAACCGTGCTGAGAAGTTTGTTCCAATGCGGTTTCCCTTTCATCCAAGAAAAGGACACAGCGGTTTCACCATTGGAAGCGCCATTTTTGTCACCATCGGCTGATTGAGCAAACTTTAAGGACATTAATTAGCACAAGAACACGACAATGTGCTTCTGCTCTTTCTACAAGGATTTTTCAGGTACAGCAATTCATGGCAAAATCCATATCGGGTATCTATCAAAACTGCATGGATGTGGAGATTTTAAAAAAAGTCTTTAACTGTGACACAAAGAAACTTGACAGGGGATGAGTTTGTTCTCCCTGTGCAACAGAGGCGTTCTCCGGGTGATATACTGTATGTTCCAAGTGTGACCCCAGGTCTGCACTTTGGAAACTTGTTCTCCTGCACAGACCAATTCCATCATACCAAATAATTTATGATACAATACACAGGCTCCATCCGAGACAGTTGTCAAAGGAAAAACGGATCATCAGTCATTTTCCAGCAAATGCCACAAAACAACATATGTTTGCTTTTTTGAGTGACAAGTGTGGTTATGGAATCATTGTGCTCCGTTTCCCTTATATTTCTTCGCTGTCTTGTTTGTTCTCTCCATGTTTGGTCTGTGCTCTTATTTGTGCGTGTGGTTTTCCGGGCATACCACCAGCATACCTGGGCCTAATCACCTATTCAACTCAACAAGCGAGATGCAGTTTATACGAGTCAAGATTTGGCCAGGTCCTCATACCCACTCTGTGCTAGAAAACTCTACGGCAGCCGTTATCATCTCAAAGGGGCAGTAAGCAATTCTAAAGCAATACACTTTGAATATTTCCTCACTGTCAATTAGCTGTCGCTTTTGTGTGAGCACCCCCAAAAAATCTGGGTTTTCGGCTCAGCCCAGGCTCTGTAAATTGAACAAAGAAATGGTGCGGACCGCACCACGCAACAGTGCGTGTGCAGTTTGTAAACATCACTCGTTGAAAGTAGAAAATAGAAACGCGCTAGCGGGTGGCGTTTAGGGCAAGTGGTTAGTGCGTCGGACTGCCATAACGGAGGTCAGAGCAGTAAAATCACGACAACCACTGAGAGAGAAACGAGCGTTCTCCAAAATTGCCTACTGGCCCTTTAACACTCTGTTTTGTGTTTTTTCGCCTGCTCTGTCTCTGTACTTACACCTGTCTACTTGTGCCCAAGACCACTCGCCTCTCAGACTATATGTACCTGCAAAGCTCAGATTCCTCTGCTCTGCATTCCTGCCTGCCACGCCTCATTTTCTGCTCCGTCGGTTAAATTCGGATTCTGGAAGACTCACCTCGCCATAATTCCCGGTCTCAGTTACCTGACAAACTGCTCCCTTCAATCGGAAAAAAATACCTGCTCCGCTTTCTGGACTATGTTACCTATAAGCTCCTGTTCACAGTCTCAGCTCTTGTTGCCAGTTCTCTCAATAAATCCCTTCAAACTTCACCCGCTTCCGTCTCTTTCTTCTGCCTCAGAGAGCCCAGTGAATTCTCTCGGATCATAACACACAGTCCTCTGGCAAAGGAACAAAGGCTGCCATGCTGCTCTGGAGTTGTCTGCGTGGAGAGGAAGTACGAACGGATGGTTTGGTCAAACCTATTTTCAAACCATGTCATTTATGTGCCTTGTCACTGATAGTAGTTACATCAAACACTTCTGTTCGGGAGGACAGCTGTGAATGACATATTTTGCCATTTAATTTGAAGAACCCATGGGAGCCTCCGGATACGTTGGTGGTACAGTTAACTGATTGTTTGTCAGTGTATGTAGCTGAACCTTAACCCTTACCCACCTGTGATCAGTGGGATGAGTCGAATCAAAGAGCCCGAATGACATGGACAAAAACACAGAGCATTTTGATTGTCAGTAATTCCACAACCACACTGTCACTCCTAAACAACACAGAGGCTTTTTTTTGAGTCGACTCCCTTATTGACAGGATGACATCCTTTGTCAAGTTATATGACATCACAAAACAGAGTCATGTGTGCACCTCTACAATAGCAGTTCACCTATCGACAACTACTTGGTTAAGATTCGCAGAAGTCCTTCACCTCAGCCTCCTCACTAAGAGGTTACTGTACAGTATGTGGTGCTGTCATCATGTAACACTGTCATTTTCCTCATGAGGATTTTTATTCTAAGAGAGATGAGAAATTACAAGGAATTTCCCAGTTTGGAATCAATAAAGTACATCTATATATATCTAGAAAAGATAACCCTAATATTTCATTCAGAAAATATGTAAGTGATGATTTACAAATAACGTGTGGCAGGTAGCATGACTCATTCCTTTTACATTCTAACTGTTTTCTGTCAAACCACATCAGCGTATGCAACATTTAACTATAATGATTTTTTTCAAACAGTAAATTCAGTAGTTTATGACTCGCTTAATCTTTCTTTCGCATCTGCATTTTTGGTATGAGTTTGTTGCTAAATAAACAGAATCTGTTGAGCTTATCTATAAAGAGTATTAAATCTTCCAAAACAAGAATTTTATATTTTCTTTAGAAATAAATTCGCGAAATGTCACAATTCTCCATTTTATAATGGAAGGAGACAAAGGAAGCCACATTATAACTTCCCAGATATCATCTGAATGAAAGAGATTATATTTAAGAAGCTCTTCATTTAGCAGGAAACAGTTAAAGCATTGTCTCTCGGTTTGAGCAAAGTGATTTGATTTGAGTTGAGGGACAATGTTCAGCCCTCATCACTGAAAGCTCCTGGCACCTTGATGCCACGACCTTTTTAGAAATATAAGCGTGCCCCGAGCCCTTTGCCCTGGATTGCTGTGGGGATGCAATCCGGGCGTAGTCTAAAATTGGCGTCATGCATCTTTTAAATGTAACAGTGAATATGCACGGAGCTCTGACATTAAGATGAATGAATTCTTACTCTCAAACATCCCAAAACAACAGCAAAATATTCTGTTCTTGGGGATGTTTGTCTCTTTCCCCTCTGTCCCCTACCGTCTCCCTGTCTCGCTTTCAAATTAAGCTGCAAAGTCATGTTGATAGGAAGAGTGTGTATCCTTATTATGTGTGTGTGAGAAAGTGTGTGTGTGCGGTGTTGTGGTAACCTCATCGAGTCCCGCTGTGTTTGGAGAACAGAGCCAATTTCACAATGAATTAGGAGGTGGGTCTCTAACTAGGTCATGGGCCCTTACCACACGCACCAAGAAAAGAAAAAACCCAACAACAACAACAACACACATGCGCACACGTGTGCCAAATTGAGAGAGAGAGGAGAGCAAGGAATGGAGAGTGAAATTAAAGGAGAGGAGAACACTAAAACACTGCATGGAAGGAAACAACAATATCGTCTAACATGAGAGTGAGAAGAGGATGGAGAGAAGACGAGAGACAGAGGAAGTAAAAGGGAAAACAATAGCGTGACAGTGGAGGGACAGGTAGCGAGAGCGGAAAAGAAAGACATTGAATCTTATAATGTGTCCCATGTCCTACAGGGAGAGAGAGAGATTGTGTGTGTGTGTACGCGTGTGCGTATGTGTGTGTGCGCGTGGGAGGGGGGAACTGTCATGCAGGGGAAGTAATGTTGCATTATAGGCTTCACATTATTCCAACGAGGTTATAAACATTTTGCGCCACAGTAAATCCCCTCTCTTTCTTTGTCCTTCCGTTTTCCTGTCTCTCCATCTCCGCCTCCCCGTCCCCGTCTGTCTCTCCTCGCGCACAGTCACAAACACATACAAATACAAAGGCACAGGAATCCTCGGCAGTGTTAAATTTAGCCCGAATGCTGTGTACTTATGCCAACACACATTTTACTTTGAAATGCCTCTGAAATATGGATGAGGCTTTTTTTTTTTTTTTTTGAAACATGGCTAAGGGGGGGCGAAGAGACTGAGAAGAAAAGAAAAGGAAAGAGAGAGAGAGAGAATTGGTAGAGGAAAAAGTATGCAGAAGAAGACGACGATGATGTCACCTGCAGTAAATCTAGAAAAAATGTATGTTAACTGGAGCCACACAAGGTCAGGGAAAACAAACAGTATGTGGCGTTGAACAGATGCTAACTCGCTACATGTCCAAGTTAGTTGAATGTGTGCTCAAGAAAGCTACCATGTAGCCAAAGATGGCTGCCCCTGGTCTATACAGTGATGCTTGTAGGTTTCCATCCACCTATGTGTATTTCTAAATAAATAAAAAAAATTAGAATACAGATGAAAAGTTATTGGGACTAGTGATTAAATCTTTCACTGTGGCAGAGAGGACACCGTAACCTTCCTCATCAGAAAATATTAAACACAAATTTATGATTTCAACTCACACGTTGTAAAGACGTTACAAATCTAACTGTCAGCTTATTATTAGAGAGTAGCCTAGCAATCAGGTCTACCTCAGCAATATCTACTTCACTGGCTGTTTACTGAATAACAGCGGCCTGATAGGTGAAGCTGAAATTAATTCTCATCTATTATGAATGGAACGTGTCTTGTGCCGTTTTGTCCATGCAAGGAGGGGGATAAACTCATTCCACCAATCAGGACACGTCGTGATGGCATCAAAAACCGGTGAACAGGATGAATATTTCCTGACGATCAGGGCTCTATTCTGAGATTTGACTCTGGACTCCACAGTTATGCCCAAGAATCTACAGTATTAATCATTATGGATTCCCCATGTTTTTTTCAGAAGTCTGTTCACAATAACATAGGATAAATAATAATACAAAATAAAAAATATATATATTTTTAGAAAACTCCTAGCCCCTATACACATGAAGCTGAAAGCCATTGTTTCATGCTCTGACATGTTTCATTTTCCATCGAACAGAATGTGTGTGTCTGCGATTACAATTCACTTAAATTGTTAATAGATTGCACAATTATAGCTGATTTTTTTTACTACACAGTCCCTTCAGTGCTGTCCTGTTTACGTTCACTGTCCATTTCCCAAGATGTAGACTCAGTTGTCCTAATGTTTGGTATTATACACACATAAAGACATGTGCACTCACAGTGTCAGATACATCATGATACACCTACTCTTGTTTGTACAGGCTTGTGGGCAGACACACACACGGGCTTGCATGCATGCACACACACGCGCGCACACATGCACACACACATAGCTGTGGTGCAGGAGAGTAACAGATTTTTCCTGAAGGCAGCTCAGGGCTGGTGGAGCTCTTCACTGTGGGACGGAGAGGATAAAAAAACAGGATTAGAGAGTTCAGTCTGTCTGATTCTCTCTGTCCCTCTGTCTGAAAAATAAAGAAACAATGATTTATGTCTCTCACTTCTGAAGACTCTGTCAATCTTGACCATTACAGTGACATGATTCAGTGGATGATGACGACCCCACCACTGGCTTCATTATTATTATCATGATTATTATTTTTTATAATGTTCTTTTTTCATTTTCACTTATTTTGTCACTTAAATTAACCGTATGAACCTGTATCATTTAAGAAAAATTAGATTACAATCATTTAGCAGACTCTTTTGTCCAAAGCGACTTACAATAAGTGCATGTAGATATTACCCAAAAATTGCAAGAATCAAAAGAGTACATAAACATTTGTCAAATAGGCAAAAAAACCCAGCTTCAAGTGCTTTTTAAAAATATATATATAATAAATTCAGGGAGTAAGGTGCAGTCTGAACAAGTGAGTTTTCAGTCTGCGACGGAAATTAATCTCAATGTCTCATTTACAAATAAATCCTACATATCTCTCATGTCTCTAGCATCCTCATGAATGTTTCAGGGAATGTTTTTTCTGGCTTAAATTTGTGATAGACTGATAAACAGCTTTACAACCCTCCTTCCCTAGTTTGCTCTATCAGTCTATTCATCTAATCATTTACATCTATGTTATTTCTATTTCGTCATGTATCTCTCCCACTTGCGCAACTGTGAAACTTCTTCAAACAACACTTCAAATTATAAGTTTAGCCATTTCCTGGCATGTTCCCACTTTTGATACCGCATTATTTTTCCTGAATTTGGTGCGTGTCTTGGTTCATTTTGTGAAACCTGAATTACAAATAAAACACAATAACCCAGGTTCAAAGGTCAGCTGATGAAACTAGCTGAGACACCATCATTTGACCTCATGCACTGTTCAGTTTTCACTTCAGGTGATATCAAGTGTTTTCTTATGAAGAGTATGATTTCAAAAGCCAGCTTCTCATTACCCTCCTCCATTCTCAATGTATCTGACTTCACTGTGCTTTCATTCAAATGTCTTGTTCTTTCCTGTCTTTTTTTAATTTACTGATTCCTTATTCCCTTTCTTGATGTGTATCTCTCTCCGTTTCCTCACTCGTGTATCTCTCCTCCACTGACCCCGGGTTACCCCTGCTCTGACCCAATCAGATCCGACCAACCCAGCGGACCGTGTATGTGCTTCATCTGTTTATGTTTGCTTCAGTATTTGTGCGTGTCTCACACAGATCACACAGAATACCAAACAACTGCATGTTGATGAACACAGCAAAATAATAATGTGGTTGAATAACGTGGGTAAGATTTCATAAAGGAGCTCTAATTTGTTTATATTAACAGGCTACTGCTGTCAAAGGTCTTTGGTCAAACTCTACATTAGCAATGATTAGCATCATCCTTTTTAACAGATAGTGATGGTACAGGCCAAAGCCTGCCATAGCTTATATGGGGTCCTAAGCAGAATTGGATTTGAGGGGCCCACACTGCCGTTGGCGGCACCAGCTTTTTTTTTTTTTACTGCTGTTGCTTTCTAGTTGCTACATGACCCCCGACCCCCAACCCCCGCACGCTATGCAGGACCGGCTCACACACTTATTTCGTTAAGTTTCACCAAAAAAGAGACTGATGCTGTCAATGTAATAAAGAGAACTCGTACTAGTAAAAACAGTCCGGGTTTCATATGACAAAGAGAAATTGCAGAAATAATTGAAGCAATATATATTCAGCATGTCTCTTACAGAACTTTTAAGTAAAGTTTAAAAAGTAGCTTACTTTATTTCCCTGTTCCTCACAGATGGTGGATGCCGTGTTGTGCCTGGTGGAGTTGCACCGGTTCGGAGACCGTGGAGGACCGGGCTATCGAAGGGGGACGCCGGCCACGTTCCACCCATGTTCGGGCTCATGTAGGCGGTGTACAGGCTGCGGTACGACCCGCCCGCTGAGGCACCGGGTGCCATAGCGCAAGCTCCCGTTTGCAGAGATGTTTAGAGGTTTGCTACAGCAACACCGAGCTACCCTCTGGCGCCGCCACTGCCCACCGCCACCAGTGCTGTTGTCAATGCTTGATCGTTCGCACACCTTCTGTACATCTAACAAACCCATAGTCAACGTTATTAGTTGTAGCTGTGTAGCTTACAACATACCAATCTCCCCTTGGGGGCCCCCTGGTGGCCACAGGGGGGCCACCAGAGGCCGCTTAGGGTATGCGTCATGCCGGACCTGCACCAGGCATCAACAATCTGTTGAAGCAGTAGGGTGTTAGTCATTATAATACTGCAGGACTCATTGAAGAGGCTCTTGAGAGCTCTTCAATTTAGCTAGATTAAACAAAGTGAATGGGTGAATAGTTTATCGTGCTGATATAGTTTGTTTTGTTGTAGTCCGTTTGTCCTAATTAAGTTTTCTGTCTTCCATCCTTTGATCGGACTCTTTGCCATTCATGCACGGATCTGACCATTTCAGCTCAGACTAGGGGACCACTTGAAATGAACAGGCTGAAAGTAAAATGTCAGCTGTGGCGATGGTTGCATAGCAATTCCAGATTGTCAGTCTACCACTTTTGTCCAGACTAAAATGTCTCATCTGTCCAACCTTTGGACAGATTAGCACACCATTTTTTTTGCAGACATGAAAAAGAAACGGAGAGACAGACATTACCCCGAATGCCAGAAAATCTGTAGATGATTGGCTGAGGTGGAAGTGTCTGTAGAAGCAAACTGCAACTGAGTGCAATGGAACCGTACATGATGTATGTGACAGGAACATCCACTTCTGCTCCACTGAAGAGACCGAGAGCAGATGCAGACGAGTACATCAGATCTGTGAGCTAATAAATACATACGACAAAAAGAAATGCAATTTTGGCATTTTAAAAATAATTAAAATTAAATTAATTGTTTTTACAGCGCACTCGATGTAACCTGACAAAAAGTAAAGGCGAAATCCATTTCACATCAGTCTCTCTGTACTGGCAGGCTTTGGATCAAATTCTATTGTGTTCCATTCTATTTTGCCTTTTTAATCACAGTACAACTGAACTCATGGCCATGCTTTACATTGAGATAGCAAGCAGGAACCATTATACAGTCAAATAATGTGACATAAGCAGTCTAGATCCGAGGATATCCCAAGGCTTGGGAACTGAACAGCATTGTAAACACAAGAGATTACCCAGCTTTTCAACAGTGTACACTCCCCTCAGGTGCAGCACTTAATTAAAAGCTGAAAAAGAACAGTAGGAAGCTTTGAATGAGGCACATCGCCAGTGTGACGTTTTACAACATTCCCTCACTATAGCGCAGGTTTCCCCTCGGCCCCAGTCTATTTCCAGATCTTCTTCCCGGCTCAGTCTATTTTGCAGGAATCAACGTTACAGCCAACAGCTGATCTGCAGGCTCCGCCTTGTGTCTTTGCTTTAATCTCCATTTAATGTTGAAAGCGCGGCAATAAAACCTGCTGCCAAGAGACACAGACCTAACTACAGGATCAAGGGCGGAGATGTTTTTTCCAAGGCCTGGCTGGCACACATTGACAGATGTCTCGGGGGCCGCTTTTACTGACACTCATTTCCAGTGAAGGCGTGCTGCTGCTGCTGCTGCTGCTGCTGCTGCTGCTGCTGCTGCAGCAGATAGCCAGCTGAAGTTGAAGAAATCCTTGAATGACCCTGTGGGATCTTTTGCGACGGCAAATGATGCCGCTGAAAGTACCGTGACACAGGGAATCCTCAGCAGCAAGTCGGATGTCAGAGATGGAAGTATACGCGAGGATAAACACCGTATATACTCACGCATGTACACAGTCACGCTTGCGGGGTAATGAAGATTGGATACGGGATGGCCGGAATTGGCCCTAAGCTCACTATTTTGCAGGAATGGGAGAGAAAAGGAGGCTGACAGGGAGAGTCAAAGGTCTTAATGTGTGACTGTAGGGAGAGAAGAGGGAGATGCAGAAAGAGGAAAGAAAGTAATAAGAGCCAGAGAGATAGTCTGGCTTTCTAAATAGGACAAGATAAAATTGGCCTCTGAGCATATTGTGTGTGTAGCATCCAGCTGACATGCACGCACGCACGCACGCACGCACACTCAGCACACACACACGGACGAATGCTGCTCAGTTCATTCAAGCTTATATTGTATCCCCATATGTTAGTTTGCTTCCCTGCTCCTTTCTGTAACTTATCTGATAATGACAAGAAACAACACACGGGTGATGCAGAAGATAAGTAGCGTGTAGAGTCCAGCAGCTTTTTTTTTAGCCAGCTCATAAAACTTCCGTGACTTTGAATCATAGTTTGAAGTGGGAGAAAATCCAACTGATGTAGACTATTTTCAGCACGGCATCATCGTGATGGTCACTGTCCCCTTGAGTCCCTATTAGCCAACAACACAGTTTATCGTGTAAGTTCAGACTGGTGACACAGTACATCTCCTTGAACACATTGACAAACCTCCCAGGGATTAAAATAGAATAAAAAAAATTCTAAGTTTTTAATTATGAGAGAAAAGGCCAAGAGAAGCATTGAATCTCAGTCTTTCTTCGCATGTACCTGCTTTTATTGCTAGAGTCTGATCTTTTGACTGTTGTGTGTGCTTAATTTCCATTTATATGAATAGTATTAATTGGAAAATGTCAATGTACAAGATACATTTGATGCTGAAATTCAGGAAACCTCTAGCACACATTGTTGCATTTTTATGCTTTTGAGCTATTTATCTTGAAATAATCTGATCACAGTGTTAAGTCACGCTTCAAGTACAACCAGAGAGATGTTCCAGTGCGTCAACTCTACATGGGCGCCAACAACAGACACGACTTCCTCAGCAGTGCGGTGAGAAAAGGTTTTAGGAAAGGCTGTGATTTCACCTTTCTGCTGTTATCTCCCTCCACATGGGCGTAAGATAAAGGGAAGCCAGAAAAATGTGGCACCGAATAATTCACTGCCAAATGAAACGATTGCCGCTCGTATTGGCTCTGCTGAACAAGAGGTGGCTGTACATCTGAACCCCAGCGCAGAGTGCAAGACTTTGGCCTTGGGATTTCGAGATTGTACGAGATATGGAGGACTAGATGCAAGACAGCGTATGCTAAAAGGAAACCACTGGTGCCGTATCCACTTTAACTCCACGCTGCTCATCTGGAAGATCACTCAGTGTTTGTGTGTGTGTGTTCCCAAAGGTTAATCTGAGTGCACGGGTCAAACAGTGTGAAATGAAACAAAGACAGTGTGTGTGTGTGTGTGTGTGTGTGTGTGTGTGTGTGTGTGTGTGTGTGTGTGTGTGTGTGTGTGTGTGTGTGTGTGTGTGTGTGTGTGTGTGTGTGTGTGTGTGTGTGTGTGTGTGTGTGTGTGTGTGTGTGTGTGTGTGTGTAGTGTGTTGTCATTGCTCGCAGACACCAACATATGGCACAACAATAAGTGCACAAGTAGGAACATAAACATAATCAAAGAGACAGTAGCTCGCACACGCGCACACACAAGTTTAATCTCATAACAGCCAAATGCAGATGTTACTGCCATTTCAAAGTTATGTCAAGACTCACCCGACGCATGAATCTCCTTTTAATCTGGGAGTAAGACAAATACACCAAACGCAGGTATGTAAATGTATTCACTTTTTTTTTTTTTCAAGCAGCTTTGCGTTGTGCATTCAAGGAAAACTTTAAAAGTGCTGCAGTAATGATGAATGATGTATCGCTGAGTCTGGGCATCTGTCAAAATAACGGATGGAGTCTCTGAGAAATCCACTGTATATTGAAAGAGGGCAGAGAACATATTTCTGCCATGGTTCGAGCCCACTGACGTTTCTATGACAACAGTCAGTTTACCAAACCCATCCTGATGGGGTCAGCTCCATGTTCGCTCATTTTAATGAACTTTTCCCCTTATCAAAATCAGACCCTATGCTCCCTCAGCCCTATGTTCCCACAAGGATTTCCCGCAAAAAATTTGGCCCTATGTTCCCTCATTTCTATTAAATTTCCCCTGCATCAAAATTAAACCCTATGTAAGGCCGAGGGAAAACAGGACTGAGGGAACATAGGGTTGAGGGAACATAGGGTTGAGGGAACATAGGGCTGAGGGAACATAGGGTTGAGGGAACATAGGGTTGAGGGAACATAGGGCTGAGGGAACATAGGGCTGAGGGAACATAGGGTTGAGGGAACATAGGGTTGAGGGAACACAGGGCTGAGGGAACACAGGGCTGAGGGAACATAGGGTTGAGGGAACATAGGGTTGAGGGAACATTGGGTTGAGGGAACACAGGGTTGAGGGAACATAGAGTTGAGGGAACATAGGGTTGAGGGAACACAGGGCTGAGGGAACACAGGGCTGAGGGAACACAGGGCTGAGGGAACACAGGGCTGAGGGAACACAGGGCTGAGGGAACATAGGGTTGAGGGAACAGGGTTGAGGGAACACAGGGTTGAGGGAACATAGGGTTGAGGGAACACAGGGCTGAGGGAACATAGGGCTGAGGGAACATAGGGTTGAGGGAACATAGGGTTGAGGGAACACAGGGCTGAGGGGAACATAGGGCTGAGGGAACATAGGGCTGAGGGGAACATAGGGCTGAGGGAACATAGGGTTGAGGGAACACGGGGCTGAGGGAATATGGGGTTGAGGGAACACATGGTTGAGGGAACACGGGGCTGAGGGAACATAGGATTGAGGGAACATAGGGTTGAGGGAACACGGGGCTGAGGGAATATGGGGTTGAGGGAACACATGGTTGAGGGAACACGGGGCTGAGGGAACATAGGATTGAGGGAACATAGGGTTGACGGAACATAGGGTTGAGGGAACACAGGGCTGAGGGAACATAGACACGCTCCCATCCTGACTTGTTTTAGTGAACATACAATTCATCAGTTCAACATGAAGAAAGATCGGATACAGGGATTCTGTCACTACAACTGATTTTACCACCCATTAGAGTTTCCCTTCCATCGTAAAAATCCTGCGGCCTAAATATCTTTGCCAAGTGCCCCAACCAAATTAACGGAAACATTCTGCACCGCTCTGGAGAGAGCAGATACCGTGATGACCTTGATATGAGACGTTATTTGTTAGTCAAATTTAGGTTTAAAGGGAAGTCCCTACAGATGACTTTGCGTTCAGATATTCTTTTTTAATGGCGAAAGAATGGAGAAAGAGTTTCTCTGAAGGCTGCTGACACATGTTCCGCTGCCACAGAGGAAATAAAGCGTGATGAGTGAAAACTACTTTTTTAAGCTTCTCTCGGGGTATTTTTCTGCAGAAATCAACCGGGGAGCAAATCTGTCACACAGACAAAAGTGTGAGGAATGGACTCGCTGCAGTGATTCTGTCAGCCGACAAAAGGTTTGTTTCGCTTTTGTTGCTGCTCGCGGTTTTATATTTTGCAGGAAATGTAATGACAAGCTGGCTAACATGAGTGGCATTTCGCCTGTATAACTCATTCGTCAACACTGTAATGTATGAAAAGAGGGTTTTTACAGCAAACCACTTTAGTATATCTAGGTCCCCTTTAAGAAACTGTTATGTGTTAAAAATATAGTCACAAGATGCTTTTGAAAACCAAAACTTAGTCCAGTTCAAGTCTTTTCTCTCAAAACCATCACCTGCTGACTTCAACAATAGAAAATCCACAAGCTGCCACTCCATTAAACCAGTTTCTCTTTGTTTCATCGCCAATGAATTCTTACTTTAATATTCCAAGCGACGCGTGGAGAGCAGACTGGGCAGCAGTTTGCTCAGCAACAAGTTTCTGCAGATGTGTATGTTCTCTGTTCAATCCTGCCAGTACAACAGCCGAATCACATTTTCTCCGATAAAGATTATGCTCCTGAATAATTTCCTTTTCTGTGACGTGTTCCGCATCCGCGCGCCGCGTCCTACCTGTCACTTTGAGTTGCGTCGTCCGCCGCACCACCCTGGATCCGTACTGTAACTCACACGTGTAATTTCCCCCATCGCCCTCCTCCACCTCAGGTATCCAGAGGTGCGTGGTGTTCAGCATGATGGAACTTCTCCATTCGACGCGCTCACACTCCTGACAGGACGGGGCAGACAGAAGTGATCCCGTCACCAACAGTCTGCACACGCTGTAGGTATTGCCCCTCTAAATGTTGTGTGTGTCTGTGTGTGCCGTACCTTATACCAGGTCATCTGAGGCTGTTTGTATGGAGCCATATAGTCTTCGATATCAGGACAGCTGATCATTTTGCTGTGCGTTATCTCGGCTTTCTCCAGATGGCGGATTTTGCTGCTGAAGCATCTCCCCTCGTCGCTCTCCTCCACCGTCATCGACATGGACACCTTCATGCAGTATGTTGAGTTCCTGAGTAGATTACAACCAAAGACACAGGGAGAGTGTTTCATCATGTTGCTCTATTGACACTGGCAGACTTTTAAACTTCCGAGGGGAGAATAGTGTATAAAAAAAGTGAAAAATCACCAATAAAACCTTAGGTTGCGAGTTGTGAATTTTAACTAGTCCGCATCAGAAATACAACGCAAACGTGCCGTCTGTATTCATATACAGGTCATCCTCAGTTTTATCTGCCTGGATGTGATGTGAGCAGATTTGTTCATCCTTGCACGAGGTCATGACGACGGCGACAAGTGTGATTCCTCCAATTGTCCTGGAACAGTAGGATTTTGTGTGGACCATTCGGTGCTGTTGTGAGCATTCTCTTGAAATTACAGGCCCCTCTGACATCTCACTGTTTCACTGACAACGTTGAAGATGCCGGCATCCAGAATAAAATTACGGGTTATACAACCTCCAGCAAAAACAAAACAAAACCCAATTTTATGAGAATTTAAATTGTGTGAGGGCACAATTTTCGGAAAATTGTGTATTGCCTTCATGACTTGTAGCCTATTTTGTCCACGTGGCGGTTGCTAAAAGGTCGATCCATGTGGAACTGATGTTAACTATGACTTTGCTCTTTTAAACTTTCTCAGCGAGCAACTACATCCTTTCTAACTGTATTATTTACACCAGCGCTTCACAGGTTCAAAGAGAATTTATACTTTATAGTTTTTGTTGAATTTTATGACAATTTTACATTTTTAAAACGGGGTAAGTCATTTTCGCACTTTTTAGGGATAATCCCAGTTGTCAGTTGTTACTTACCGCTGTGATGAATGATAAGAACAAACTTCACCAGTAATCCTGATGTCATGTGTCACTGATGGACCCAATTTCAAGAAAGATCAGAGAAGTGTTCTAATGTATGGTGACCCGATGCCATAGGAGGACCCAAATGCAGGTTAGGGGGGAAAAAAAGCAGTATTTGATAAAAAAGAAACCAAAAACAGATTTCCATTCTTCAAAGGAAAAATAAACAAAATCAAACTTCAGGCAAAAACTTGGGAGCAGAGCAACACATTGCAGAGCTGACACCGAACTAAGCAGACGAACCAACCGAAGCACAAAGACTATATAGACAGGTGGGCGGAGCTAATGAGACACAGGTGGGACACGTTGGGAACAGGTGCAGACAATCACAGGCAATCACAAGAAAAGGTGACGTGACCAAGTAAGACACAGGAGAACAGGAAGTGGATGCAAAATAAAACAGGAAATACCAAACTCGAGATGGACAGGACACAAGGGGGCCCCATGGAAATAACTTGACACCAACAGAGACACACACAACACACACACACACAAGGAAGGGCAATCAAAGAAAACATCAACGACAAAGTTCACCAAGAGTAACACAGACAAATCTTATTAAAAGTAAGCAAATTGACAAAACATAATTCATGTTGTCGTGTACGACGTGAAAACAGTCACACTCTTTGGAAAACTACTGCTGACTTAAAATCGAAATCTTAAAAAGTGGTGAATAACTACATTTTGGCAAACATTAATAGAGGTCCCTGACGAATGAAGTCAGAATAATACAAATCAACACTTTTTGAAACAGGAGGAATTAACTGGGTAATGTGTGAGGGACTCTCGTATGATGACGAACACAGAACATTGTCACCTGACTGCGGTTTCTGTTTGCTCTCTGCTGTTCGACTGACATTCAGTAACCAGAGACACAACTCCAAATAAGTGCTTTGTGTTTGCTGACATTGCACAGCATCGTGCTCTGCTCCCAATTGGCCAAAAACTTAATAAATGTTAATTAGAGAAATAATACAATAAAAACATGTTCATAATTATGTTACATTACAGCAGCTACATGAACGGAGACCAGTGCTTCTGCGTCCAGTCATCAAGCGTGCAGGGCGCATCGCCCCTCCGACGCTTTTCATTATCGGTATTGTTGCTACGTGGGCGTCTAGGGCTCCCCATGCCAGCCAGACATCGCACTACGTCCTGTTGTTGTGATGCTCTACGTGTGACGGTACATGCCTGAGTGGAATCTCCTTTTGAAATATACAGAACCAACTTTTTTTTTTTTTTGTTCAGTTTGGTCGGACTTGCATGATGCAATGTGGTTTCAACCCCACTTTGGATTTGACGACTTCAACTTTGCTCAAGGTGAGTCGCAGTCGCTTGTGCAGGTCTCGCTGCGTGTGTGTGTTCCGCCAAGTTCACCTCCAGACACAAAAGACCACATTGATCTCCCGTTCTTTGTCTCTCGCCACCGCACACACACAGGACTCCCCCATTGTCCCCTAACCACAACCTCTCATCTAAGTGGATCAAAACCACTTATCCCATCAATGCTGCCCCCCCCCCCCCCCCCCCCCCCCCCCCTCTGTATGTGTGTTTGTGTTGTAGAGGGGACATAGGGATTTTTACCGTCACCGACCTAGCCAAGACCACTGAGCATTGAACTAGAGGCCTGAAAAGCCTTTTATCCATCCATCCCTCACTTTCTCTCCTCATCAATCCATCTGCAGCCCGCAGCATCTTGTTTTCTCCTCCAGTGATTCACTTATACCTTTTCCAGTTACATTTACTTTGCTGCGCCATCCCCCCTCCCCCCATTCTTTCTCTCTCTATCCATCTCGCTCTCTGACACACACATCATCAAGCCCTTTATGAACCCCTGACAGTTTTCAAATCCCCTCATGAGAGCCACTTTTAATTTTGTCGACCTAGACTGACTAATGGTTTGTGTTGACATCCTCCCCCCCATTACAATAACATAACCAAAATTAAATATAAAAAACATTTAAAAACTAAAACTATAGTCAAATGTTTTACTTTTTTCATGAACAAATAAAGAATTCAACAGGCCATTAACATTGTGTTCATATATATCCAGACCCTCAAACCAGGAAGCTGAACTTTAAGTGTATGTTCATGCGTGTACACATATATTCATATATATGCACCCTAAAGGGGGTTTCATCGGAATGGGGGACAACAGCCTGATTGATTGATTGACACACATACGGACAATAAGTTTTGTTTATAGATGCATGATGCAGTTTTAATGTTTTTTTACATTGGATTTGGTAATAAGTAAATAAATAGTGTGGAACAGAACCTGATAATTGTCTAACAAGTATGATATTATCATTACTGCTATAATTGCAGCGAAAACCAGGTTACTTTGACAGTGAATTTTGAAAATGTTTTTACTATTTAATAACATTGTGGTATTACAATATCTCAATAACTCAGCGCTATGCTTTCATCTCATCGCTGCTGCCCTCAAGAGACCCCTAAAAAGCCACTTCCGTTGTCGTGTTTGCTGAATTTTTATCTGTTTGCTAAGCAAACACAGAACATAGGCTAAATACTATTTTAGTGACTCACAACTTCATTTTGGATCTCGTAATCAAGCTTCAAGACCCAGAGCCGGTCATTGGGCGAATGCCAAGGGCGCCGTCATCCTTTGGGGGGCGCCGCAAACATAAAGTGGGCGTGGTCTTCCTGAGTTCCTCGCTGGGCTGCACACCGGTTCCTGATCAAGCTCATTATCTCCTGCATTAAAGCTGTGACTCGTCGCCAGATTGTTTTGTCTCGACCGTGGTTAAACACTCAGTTTCTTCTATAACTTTGCCCCCCCCCCCCCCCCCCCCCCCCCTTCACTTGTAAGCAATGTAAATTACACTGCATTATGATGTGTGGTTATGTATGGCACATACTGTGCCGTATGGGACATTCATCACATGTTAAACTTTCACTACAGATGATGTAGAATCCGAGCTCAATGAAATTCTGGGTCCTCTCTCGCAACAACACTGGTACAGGAACACTTCCAAAAGCGGAAAGGGATTTTATGTAAGGGGGGTTCTTTTATCTTGTTGCCTTGATGACACTGTTGTGCACATCTATGCCAGTAACACACACACTGAACTGAGCGGATGTGAAAGGAGGAGAACCGAAGCAGCTTTCTCGTGTCTCCCTCTCTGCTGCGTCCCTCCACTTCTCTGTTTTCCTTGTCATGGTGTCCCCCGCCGCCCCCCTCGGCCCGTTCAACCCAAAAGCAGGATGCCAAACACTAAATGGTAAAAACAGCATCCATGTAAAGAAGAAATGTATCATGCATATCTCAGGATAAACATGACGATTCAATTAGACGGCAATGCAAGCGCTGTGTCAGAAGCATTTAGCGCATGCTGTGCACCTCTTACGAATGCAAATCGCGTGTCTGCGTGGGTGTATTCGTATCTGGTGCTCTGCGGAATATATTTAAATGCTTCACTTGGTAAAATTCCCCTGGAGTAAAAGACCACAGAGTACTGAGTGCTCTACCTACTAGAGCAGCACATTTTGTTGCCGCGCTGTACTTTATTGAAAAAATTACATTACCGGTTGACCTTGATGTTGGAAATGTCATTTTCCAGCGTCAGTTACTAGACATACCAACACTGAAATTAGGTAAAATTACTGCAACCATATTCAAGCTTACCTCGAACTGATGATGTACCACCCACAACAAAGCATGTCCATGCACTGCGTTTGAGTCATCCTCGGGAATCAAGAGAATGACTTGAGTAAAGGAGAAGGAGATGGAGCAGAATGAATGAAAGATGGAGGTCGCACCAACCGCAACGTGAAACTGCATCGTTTCGTCCCACACGTCTCCTGCGTGACGTGCCGAGCATCACAGCAGTTTCACTGTACTTTCACAGACTGTCCGAGGTTGGAACTTTCCTTTAATTGGCATTGCCTCCAAGAGGAACTTCAGTGAGCATAACATCTCTTGTGTTTGATTCATACAAAAACCAAAGTGTAAAGTTGAGGTTTTATGGTGGGTTATGCACCAGGAACAACAATTTTCTGCAGCTCATGGTGACAACAAGACTTTTCTGTAGTTTTTGTGCTAAGCTAAGATGGTTGCAGGCTAAAGTCTCCTAGTTGTATTCAGTACAGACGTGTTTGTAGTCAATCTTCTTGTCTAGCTTCCAACAATAACAGTCAGAAAGGTATTTCCCAACATGTCAAACCCTAACTTATCAGTAAATTAAAAATACATTTTAATATTTAGAACACAAGCACAACCACAGCACAGCACAGGAGGTTCTTTCTAAATTCCCTGCTGCTAAGAGTTGGTCTTTTTTGGTCGAACCCAAGGAATCTCTTTTTTAATAATATCGTTTTCCAAAAAAGTGATAATACATTTGCCTGAAAGTAGAAGCTGTTTGTGGAGCATCTCAGCCCTGAAGACAGCTGCTAATATGAATATCTGTCAAGAGGAAGGAGGAGGACATTTATGTGGCACAGGACTTTATTAAGCAGACAAGGAAATGGCTGCAGGACACAAAGCGACGATCTCGAGATACTGGGAAAACAGAGTTGATAATAAGCTAAGTATTAGATTGTTCTGGGACATATTTGTGGTTCATCTTGATCTTATTACAGATGTGTTTGCATTTCATTCTCATGAGATAAAATGAGATAATCAGATTATTGCATTCCCATGAATTAAAAACATGTTTGCCATCTGTGTTGTGAGTACTGCAGCAAATTTAAAGGGTCAGTTCACTCAATTGCTTTTTAGGATTTTTTAAGGCTGAGTGAGGATCTGACAGCACAAGAGGTGACACAGCCTTTTGTTTTCAATATAATTTGAATAGTGCAGCATTGCACAAAAAAATATTACTGAAGGAATAGTTGGCCATTTTGGGAATAATACACCCATTCTCCTTCTGGCTGGGGGTATGGGTGACTGTATATGGGGGTATTGATCTTCTTCTATTTATATTTGAAGAAGTTAGACCAGTCCTTTAAGATCATTAAAAAATATACATCAGATGTGTGGACATTTTATGCCCATACTCCACAATTGCTCATTATTTGATAGTTGTCACATCAACTCTACTGACAAATTATCATGTGTTTTTTTTTCCATGTGCATCCTTTGCTGCTTTGTGCAGACGTTTTGTAGCAAATGTGTCTAACTAATAAGGTTTTGCTTGAAAATCTAATGCCAGCTGCGTCCTGTCCTCATATAAAAATGAATGAGGTGGAAAAAGATTTCAAAGCTGAAATGAAATATCTGCGGCTGTCATTTTGCATCTAATGTGAGTGGCTGTCATTCATAACATTTCATCAGCAAGTTTCTACACTAAACCCACGTCTTGTACTGTACACACACACACACACACACACACACACACACAAACACCTTTACTTCTATCTTTGTGAGGACACATTCACATTCCCTGGCCCCTTACCCTCACCCCAACCTTCACTGCTAAATGCCTAGCCCCCACCTTTACCCTGACCTAACCTAAACCAAATTCTAAACATGAGAAAAGTGAGTGACGACAAACATGTCCTCAATTTCCCGAAATGACCTCCCTCCTTTGGTCTAAAACTCAAACTGCTTCTCACAATGTGTATCCACACACACACACACACACACACACACACACACACACACACACACACACACTGTGTCTGTGTGTGGATATGCACTGTTGTCTGTTGCGTGTGGCTTGTTATTTTGTAACGTGGCGAAGCAAATGGTAGAGTTTCCTTTATTTGCATTTGAGGACAGTTTTGAATAAAGCATGAGATTTCAATCTTACCGTATGTGCATATGGGTGTGTTCATGACTCCATATGTGCATGCATTAAAACAAATGAGGAATGTGCTGCCAGGCTGAAACACATTCCAGCGGAAAAATGCAACTGGAAACAGTTGTGAACTGCAAACTTTGAAAATTGAAAATTACAATTTAGGTTTAAAGAAAGAAAAAAATACAGTTTTACAACAACATGCTTTCTACAAACGTTAAAGTCTGCTAACTAGACTATACACATTCCCTCCATTCTTGTAGCCCTAATCTCTGACGTTCACTTTCCAGTTGAAAGTGTTGTTTGAGGCACATTGGCACACACACACACACACACACACACACACAGAATACGTACTGAGGCTATAAGGACTTTTTTCATCGCCTCACTCTGATCCTAATTTGAAAGGATTGCTGTACATCTGTTATGGTGTCTAAAATCACTTCCAGAGTGTCCTCAAGGTACGCAACATCACCCCGAAAACTCTGGGCACACTGCACTTTGGCTGACCGCTAATATTTCATATTTGTGTACTATCTGTGTGTAGTTGTGCTTTGCCCGAGAGCGCTCTGCAAAAAAAACATGAATTCCAATTACCTATCATGCAAAATGAGCCACAAATTAGTCTGCAAATCCACTTATAATCCACCATATCCTCTCTGTCAATAAATCAAGCTCACCCTCCCTGCAATTACCCTCCTATGATCAGGGCAGGCTGCTGGAGGGCGTGTTGAATTACGGCGCTAATAGAGGGGGATGTATCCTGGGCAGTAGGCAGCATGTTTATACCTGGAAGGAGCTGCAGATTAATTTGACTATCAATCTAACTAACAGGCAGAGAGAGAGAGAGAGTGGACAGCTGCGCACTCCTTCACATACACACACACACACACACACACACACACACACACACACAGGTATATAAAACTTGAGAAGTGAATAAGTCAGAGGTTTTGTATTCAGCTCCTGCTATAGCCACCAATAGTAAAAACTCTTATAGTGCAATCGGACAAACACCGAGCAATTTTTTTGCGCGATGTGTGATATTAGGCCAACGAAGAAAGGCGAGGCGAATAATGCAAAATTTGCGTCATATGCTTCACCCCGCTCGAGTTGAAATATTTTAACTGGAGCGAAAGATTTTGCGCGGTGAAAGCCAATCAGTGCTGAGATCCTCCCGACATCACTGACGTCCGCGTCAGAAAGAGAACGGCCGCCAAACTCGCACAAGTAACGCAATGTAAAAATTCTCTCTGCGGTCGGACTGAACGCACG
Source organism: Scophthalmus maximus (assembly GCF_022379125.1). Taxonomy (NCBI): domain Eukaryota; kingdom Metazoa; phylum Chordata; class Actinopteri; order Pleuronectiformes; family Scophthalmidae; genus Scophthalmus; species Scophthalmus maximus. Next base: position 6,020,808 of record NC_061523.1, on the reverse strand, counting down.
ATTGCGGTATGTCGCGCAGACTATAACATTAAAGGGTCCTTTCACTTACCGTTAAACACTCCGGAATGCACCGCATCAACAAGAGGAGCCACAGGGACGTAGAGTCAACTTGGTTAACGAAAACTATCGCTAAATACGTTCGTCAGCAACATTTTACTCTACGACAAGGCGATGAAGAGAAGGCACAGAGATCATTTGACAACAACCGTTACCATCAACATGCAAAATCATTGATTGAAATAGTAGAGACTAAAATGTAGATCGAAAAACGTGAGATTTTAGTCTTTCCCATATGCACTTATTCCCTTGGGGCTCCAACTACATTGTGGCACTAGGGCTCAATCCAATTTCATCCCTTGCCCCTACCCCTTAGCCCTAACCCCTCGGTTTTGCGCGAGGGGTTACCCCTGACATCGCGGGGGAGGGCTGGATGGCCCCTCCAAACGGAGATTTTCCAGACCCACACTCCAAACAGAGGGCTGTGAGATATGCCTTACGAATCACCGGCAAGTCGGTTGAAATAATGTCCGAGGCGACCAAAGAAACCCACAAATTTGTATTTTCTCCGTTAATCATTTTCGACAACCTTTGTTTGTCGTTTCAATTTATATTGGCGTTTATCTTCATAAAAAGCCACCAAAAAAAAAATCGCCGGTCAAAAAGCTGCGTTATGCGTTACATATGTACCACATATGTAACGCATAACGTTACGTACCACATATGTAACGTTATCAACTAGCGTGATGTGCTGTTTCGTCGTCATAAGACCACGGGGTATTTTCAGTGGGATTCACCTGTCCTGTCATGCCCAACATACTGTAATTAGCATGTTTGTTATTTGAATATTCTGGGTATGTCGCCATAACTGAAACAGCGTCTTTACAATGATATCGCCGTCACTCCAGGCATGTTGAATCAGGGGGCAGGGGTACAAATGAGAAATTGGATTGGGCCTAGGTGTTGTGCCGCCAATTCTCGAAGGCTGGCGTGCACCTTTATTGAATCTTGTTTTGGCCAAAAACCAATGTACAGTACACTCGCTGAGCTTGATCATTTTAAGGTAATGTGCTACTTAGTCTGGGCTCAGTGAGTGAGTATACCCCGATCCATGTCGTCTTCACGAAGGACATTGTGTCGGACAAGCGCTGTGGATGTTTTATGGATCAAACCACCGCCTTGGCTTCACAGACCCGTCCTTTCTAACACAAGACCACTCTGTCACACAGGTTGCTCTGTTTTTCACGCCTCATCCTCTGCCCTCCTTTCTTCTCTGCCCTGGCCCTATTCCTCCGTATCTCCACCAAGTCGGAGTGTGTTTCAGAACACCTGGAAACCCCTTGAAGATCATAAAGTCAAAGCAAGGCCCGCTTTTTTTTCTTTTCTTCTTTTTTTTCCGCCGAAAAAGAGTGGCCAGGGCAGCAGGCATCGGCACATGTTGGCTCACATTGGCAAGAGAGTGGTACCGACTCAATGGCTGCCAAGTCATAGAGGGCTGCCAAAGGAACTTCAAATGACCGCTCTCGCCTTCTTTGCTCCTAATTCACTCTCTCCTCTACTTTACTCTCCGACTGTCACTGTCTCTTCCTCCTCCTCTCTCTCGCTTCATCTCTTTGTCCCTTCTTTTATCCCCCCCATATGCTCCTGGTCTGTTAATCTGATGAATAGAAAGGTTAAACATCTGGCTGGCTTCAGACGACACCCTTGCGACGACTGTGTGTTTCCTGTGCATATTGACATGCTATATATGTATACATATGTAATATATATGTGTAATTCTGTATAGGTATTTTCACAGTAATTGACATGGGGAGTATGGGGGGGGGGGGGGGGTGGAGTGAGAGCTGCTGCCTGTATTTTATTAAGTATATTTTATATTTGTGTAAAATGGTTATATGTTAAAAACAAATACTTAAATGATGAAAAACTAAACAAAGAAGGACCACAAATTTAAAAGAAATCACTACATCTAACACTCTTCTTTCGCTTTTCCGTTTCTCATTTTATTATCTGCCACCGCCAGCCTCCATTAAAAACCAATCACTTTACGATCTCTTAGCTGCTTTTTGGCTCGAGAGCCCGGACTCAACCATAGCTCCACCTACAGGAACAATATCATCTAGAATGGTAACTGGGAGTCACTGCTCCGTGAAAAGTGAGATAGAATAATGATGCTGACATTTCAGTGTGGCCAACGGGCAAAGGAGCCACGCAATCAGTCCTCAAGGCATCTGAGACGAATGTGTCCGACACTGAAGAACAAATTTGTCGTTTGTCAATACTTTTAACCAAATTTAATCCCATTAGTGTTTTTGCTCTTCCGCCTTTATAGTCAAAGGTTTTGTCGGATTAAGGCAACAACTAGTTGATGAAAGCTTAGATGAGGATTGTAGCCATGACTGAGACAAGTCAACGTTGACGGTTGGTAGGAGGCATGAAGCATACTGTGGCATCCTGTGTCACATATTGCAGTTTGTATGACCGGACGTCCATGCTGAACGCCTCCTGAAGAGTTTTATGCAGAGGTATATCAATGTCCCACTACTAGTCCAAGAGTTTAGACAATTATTATCCACAGAGGAACAAAAAGTCACCCGTCAGGAAAATGTCAGCATCCAACCCCTTTTGACCAAATAGGCCCAGTGCAACCCTGTCCCCCTGAAATGATGTCTTTTTTTCCTAATTTGCATCACACAATGCCTTTTCAAGAAAATGTAACGCCACACACATTTCTGATTTTCAAAATGGAGAAATGCTGCAGGACTGAGGAGGATTTGAACACTAAATGTGGGCATCAATCCCCCCCATCATTACAACTTGTGTAAAGAACATCGCCTGTGAACATAATCCTGGCAGCAAACACATTTCCCACCACCACCTAATTGGTCAAACAAATGAGTACTGTATAAACATCATTTGTGAAGGGTTGGGTAGCTCCAGGTACGAGAGATGCACGGGAACAAAGTCCTTTTTTGCACATCCCTGTTTGTGTCTCCGCCATGTCTGAAGGAACTGCCAGGATGAGATAAATCATTCCGAGAGTGGATTTCAAATCCCATGTCGTTCAGTTTTTTTATGTACTAATGAGAAACTCCAGAGTCATTATACCCGACACTGTGGAGAGACTGCCTGTTGTAGTGCAGGGATGTGTGCCTTGTTGATTGGCACCAGAAATAATAGTCACTAATTATGTATTCATATGTTATGACTGTAAAATGCGAGTTAACTGCGTGGTTAATGTAGATGTTAAAGAAGGTAGCCCATCCAAAACGTCCAAGAAGGCTATCCACTCAAAGCCTTGGACACAATACGCGACTTTCTAATTCTTCAGGTCTCTGCACCGTTCACACTGCACTTATGTTGACAGGTCAGAAACAGGAAGTAGTTTGAGCGGGCACTCTGCGGACACAGAGAAATAACTGGATGCGTTCAGCTCGAGGTTACGCTCATCATCCGTAGCTGTGACAACGCACAACACGGCAGAAAAAGACAAGATAAGATGAGATAAACCTTTGTTAGGCCCACAATGGAGAAATTTGGGCATTCCAGCAGCAAAGTGGACGGAAGAATATAGGAAGAAATTTACAAAAAAGCAATAGCATGTACAAAATAAAACAAAATAATAACATTAAATGATAAAGATATATAAATACTATATACAGAGCAGTAGCAATAGTTGCACATGGAAACTAAATATAAATATTGCACAGTTGGTTATTGCAAAAAAGCCCCGCATATGGTCTGTGCGATGATTTTTTCTTTCAGAAACACACAGCGATCGGGCGCCGATTTGGCGTGACCCAGATTTTGCGCCGATTGTCCTCCGACTTGCCGGAACTTGTCGGCGAGCTGAAAATCGGGCTTAAAAATGGCGTAGTGTGAACCCGGCGTTTACTGTCACTCCACCTGCCAGCCTGCCGACAAAACGGAGCCGCCCCGGACCCGACGGAGCCGAGTCGTCCTGCCGAGATGTTGCCACGAGGGGCGACCACCTACTCGGTCGACCTGCTAGCCGACCGATTCACAGCCTCAGCCACACCAGAGGCTGTCCAGCTTCTCAGCCGTCACTCATTCCCCCACGCCGGAGACATGTCACATTTCAATCTAATGCGGTGTGTTGAAGTGAAGGCAGAGCCAGAGGCATGAAATCTCTCATCTCGCGCCACCTTGTTCACTATCTAACACTCATTATTTTGTTCTCCCAGAGTCCGTCTCTCCCTCTCACATTGTCCTCTGTCTTTCTCATCCTTCGTCCTCTCCTCTCTCGCTCTCTGTGTGCGTGTGTGTGTGCGTGTGTGTGTGTGTGTGTGTGTGTGGCCCTCCATCTTCTTTTTGATTCTTTTTCTGCTCTCCTCTCACAAAAAGTCGAGTTGTGCAGGAGAGAGGTTTGGTGCAAAGACTTCTCACTGTGTGTAGCAATTTATTTCCAAGTGATGTGTGCGTGTGTGTGTTTGTGTGTGTGTGTGTGTGTGAGTGTGTGTGCTGTGTCGTAAACATTGTAGGTGTATGGGGTCTTGGGCAGTCGCAACATGCCCTCTCCCCTAACTCAGGTCCTTATACCTGCAGAGAAAATGGATTTTTTTTGTTTTTCTTTTCCCCACTCATTCCTCCATCTCTCTCTCTCTCTCTCTCTCTCTCTTTTCTCTCCCTCCTTCTCTATGTAATTCAACCTTTTCTCTATCAGCCTCCCTCTGTTTCTAACTACGTTCTCCTCACCTCTCGCTCTCCCTCTCCTCTTTCAATTCCTTCACCTTCTCCCTGCGCACATCTCTCTCTCTTTCTTTTTTTTTTTTCTCTGTACCCCGTGTTTCAGACAATGTTATTTTCCAGTTATCGTCTCCTGAGAGGGAATGTCGCTCCACCTTTAATGCTTGTTCACCTTTGGTTTTTTATAACGGCGTCCCCAGGTTGCACTCCCTCTTCGGCTCATACAGACCCATTGCACACTACAGTACACCGAGGACAGGAACAGTGGATCCGCAGTGTTTTGAAAATCCACAGGCAACAGACAGGTCCCTGCATTCCATATTATATGAAGTATGTTTTAGCTTTACAGGTTGGGGGGGGGGGGGGCAGTTATAGACACTGGGGCATTTTATTTCACAAGAAAAGCACTAAAAGCTGATGAATTGTCTAATTTTTACAGGCTACTGTATAAAATAACAAACAGGCCGGAATGGTTTAACCAGGAGTCATCACCTGTTGTCTGTTGAAGCTTAACCCAGAGGATCATTATATTTGAAGTGGAAACTAGCGGTTATTGGAGCTGGCTCAGTTATATTCTACAGACTTCTATGACTTTCTGACTAATAGAAAATGTAGACCCGACCAAACTCACGTGGCACAGAACTCTATATCTACCGTACATACATATAGACACCATATACACAACGGAAGAGTATTTACCCAGAATTTTTTTTTTATAGCTGAAGTATATAACATTCTACACTGTATACACTCTAATATTTTTTTTTTTAATGTAGATCCAACATAACCAACCACAGCAGGGAGTAACCAAAAACCACGGTGTCATCTGCAAAACCCAGCAAGAAGTTCACAGTGTTATAATTTCTTTGGTTTTACTCAGACCAGTTAAAGACATATTAATACAATATACACCAATGTCATCTTCAGTTGCCACGCACGATAGACTAGAGGTTGCTGAGAACAGATCACATCAATATTTTTTTAGATTTGAGATGTTTTTTTTATCAGTTTTTTTTAACACCCATCATCCATCCTTGTTAATCTTATGTCGGAAGTCGATGTTCCCATTCTTAATCCCACCGACAAAACCTCTGATTGATCGATTATTCCGCTGACTGGGGGAAGCAGCTTTCAGTGGGAGTAACAGCTGGTTTGCATCATTAAACAAAGCGAGGGGACGTGGGGCAGAGACTCGCATCTCCAGTTTGAGTCAAAGTGCACCGCAAGTGTTTTCAAGCAGCTCTCGACAACAGCTAAATTCTCCAAAGACACAGCAGCTTAAATATGTCTTTCCATTCAGACTGATTGTCTTGGTTAGAACAAAGTGAAGGCAGGATGTCTGAGTCCATCGGGGGTTTCTGGGTGAATTTGCACATAACATTTGCCGGCAGCTTCAAAACTTGTGGCAGACACCGGGCATACAGCATGAATCAAAGCAGCCTGGGTCTTTTTTGAAGAGGTCGAGACAAGATTAAATGCTGAGTGTAAAATTAAATCATTTTTGCCTTGGGCCAACTGAGTGAACAATCATGAGCTATCTCAAAAGATTAAACTTAAAAAAAAAAATCAGTGAAAGCTTATTTTCCTTCATAGCATTTGTAGTGTGACGCACAAAGGGACTGGCAACATTGTACAATAGCGGAAACTGTGTAGACTGTAGCATAGGCCGCACTCTTTGAGAAGCCTTCAAAGGCCGCACACAATGAAAGAGTAACATGGTGGAATTTGTGGACAATAAGAGAAGTCAAAATCGAAACTAAGGAAGGATTGGACAAAAAGTGACATTGTGTGGCTTGTTAATTCCCTAGAGACGATATAGACATCCCATTGCACACACACACACACACACACACACACACACAAACACGCACACTATCTATCACCCTGACAAGTGGCATGGACAGGTGGATGGATAGATGGATGGACTATTGAGTTGAGGGATGGCTATGGACAGAGTAACTTGGAAAGGGAATATGGAGACCAATTTATCCGACCAATGGATGGAAACAATGACAACATTCTGCCACAATGTCGCACGATGGCAGCTATTTGGAAAATCAATGATTCCCTTCAAACCAGTCAAATAAGTATTTAAATGTAGATATATATATATAGAAGCATTTCCCACATGTTCTCTCTCAACTTTTACACATGCGAGTTAGCTCGAGTGAGAAACTACCACTGTGTCAACAGGCAGCATGGGTTACGACACAGATGCTTTTTGCATGAAGAAAAAATAAGATATGTGATGTTCACCATCAAAATATAGTCGAAGGATCAAAAGTGTTATGCAGTGAAATCTCATATAAGATGGCATCATTTTCAGCGAAAACTTCCCTCAAGACAAACTGAGTCAGTCTATGTCAGGTTTATATCTGTGTATTGAACATTTAGTGACGCAAACAAAAAACAACCATTCATATAGATCACCCAAAATATCCTTCTCTACTTTCCATACATTCGCCATTTGAAAAAAAATCACCGTCTTGTCCCCTAGAAATTATGTTTCTGCACAACTGAAACTGCAAGGGCAAATATTGTTTAGTGAGAAACAAAATTGCTGGTTGGATTTAATTAGTGAGGTGTGCTGGATTTATTGGATGGCACCAGAATTGCCGTGAGGCGACCATGAGGGTGGATGGTGGGCGTTCAAGGCAAATGACTGTCACGCCGGAGGCCGCGGTTCCCACTAAACAGCCTGTGTGTGGTTAAGTACAGGCCACACAAATACTGGATCTGATTGCAAGTAAATAAACCTGTTGTGTGAGAAATCACTTAATTTGAACTTGTTTTGGTAATAAACTAGACTATGATCTTTTTCTAACCTCAACCGAGAGTGTTTCTTAAATAATTACACGACTAATGAGGCCGTAGCCGCTAGACGTGAATATTCTGCTGCAACATTCATATTGTGGTGGGAAAAAAAATAAGCTGTCTGTGTATATTTTACTGTTATGATCAGTATCATAAATGTTCTAATATGTCCGTTGCCATTTCCTTATCATGCTGAGAGAAAATATCATCTGATCCTAGTTTGGTTGTCTCGACATGTAACTTTGAGGCGACAGGGCTGTGTCTGATGTAGAAATAGCAGGACAGTGAGATAGATGTGAGACAATCCTCTTCCTCCGTTGTCGTTCTGCTGATCTATAAATCACTTGTGTCTCTTCTTTACATTGTTTTTTTCTGCCGGAGTTCCCCAGCTGATGGCTTTGGTCGTTTGTGCAATGTGCAATAGTGTCAAAGTGAAACATCACACCCATTCCTGGAAGATTCATGAGGTATCTTAAGTATCTGTTAACATTTTGTACCCGAGCAGACAAACCGTTTTATCTAGCTGAGGCAGATTGTGGCTGCAGCTGAGATTATTCTGATGTTTTTATTGGCCCTGCACAAAACCTACTTCACCTCAGGCCAGGCAGCATATTCAGGGGAGGAAAAAATGGGGGTCTTTTATCTCAGGGCGCAGATAGTGGCCTTGGAGAGAATCGGGGAGGTTTCCTAACAAAAGTGACGACAATATACTGTACGTCAGAACAAGGACGGATGAATATATGTAACAGAATGATCTCCCTGCAGCTTACGCTGTGCATGGTAACGAGGATATATACGTACCGAGGATATACGGCTCCCTGGTTATTCTATATGAGCCAGTTGGTGGCTCCCCACTAGGATAGGTGGTGCTGTTCCTCCATATATGTGTGTGTGTGTGTGTGCGTGTTAATAAGAGACCCTGAGACAATGACAGACACCAAGCCCTAATTAGGTTGTCATGCTGAGAGAACGAGGGACAGATAGAAGGAGGGAGAGGAGAGAGAGAGCGAGAGAGAGAGAGAGAGAGAGCTTATTAAGGGGGATAGGTGTCAAGCTCTGGCAGGAAAAGGAGGTGGGATGAGAGCAGAGGAGGGGGAGGATGAGGGGGGAGGGGGTTCCTGTCTTCACCCGAAAAGAGTCGGGTGAAGACAGGAAGAAACAGAGGAAGTGAGACAGAGAGAGAGAGAGAGCAAGGGAGGAAGATGGAACAAGAGCAGGATGCCGAGACAGGGTGGCAGCAGCTGATGAGATGAAGTCAGAGAAGATTGGGTGTGGGCGGGAGAAAAAAGGGGAGTGGGAGGGAGAAGGTGATGGAGGAGGAAAGGTGCGAGAGGAGAAGGAGAAGGTGAAGGTGCCGGAGGGGGTCACACGCAGAGAAGGGGGAGAAACGCGGATCAAGTGGAGAGGTGATCTGGTGATTCATGGCACAAGGCGAGAGGCAAGAGCTGTTAGTCTCCTTTGGTTGAAGGATAATTCTCATAATGGCGTCTGCCATTCTTTCTGACTTGACCAAAGTAGCTGGTGGGAACTAGGGATGGATCATAACCACTTTCTCATGTCTGATCCAATCCGATCCTGCAACCTTGAGTATCCGCCGATACCGACCCGATACTAATCTGATACAATCCTTTCTCAGCTCGTGAAAAATAAAACATTAATAATGCGTTGTTCAGGATTGCACTTTGCTTAACCTAGCCATCTAAAACCTCATACTCAACTCTAAGACAAACAATCAACTCCGCTAGAGGAAGACATACGTAGCCAGCAACATGACCGAGTTCTGGACTACTGAATGACAGAATGTTTGATGGTCCAGCACCATTCAAACAAGCAAAAAACTGTAACTAAACTGTTAAAATAAATAATAATATATTAACATTAAATACAATGCCAGAATGTCGTTCAAGGCTCCCATTTCTCGCCCTGTAGACCAAGTTGCTATGGTCACAGACCTCAGCGTCAGCTCAATGCAATTTTCATCTCTTCTGTGTCACCAAATAATCTTTGGATCTGATTGGCTGCCAGGTGATGAATCATTTATAGCTACTGGACGGTATAACCATAACTGATGTGGAGGCAAACTATCTTTTGCTTCTCGTCGGGTGGTTTTCTGCATTTCAATTATATTGGAATTAAAATGATTATTTGTGTGCTATCCTTAACGTAGGAGGTGGTCAAGACTATATAATTATTAACTAATTTGAGAGAAAGAATACAGTAACCTGAGGAGGATTCCAAACTTAATAGAACATACATCCTCTTTTAAAAGCTTTCAAATGCCCTTCATGAGCTTCATCAGCAGATTGAAGGCGTTTTAACACCTGAAAGTCCCAACCGAGGTTCTTATCTTTGTTACATTGTACGTATTTGATCCAGTTACTTTTAGTTTCACATTGTAATTTGGGGAGCGCACTAAAATATTAAGTATGACGTGCATCCTGTCTCCATCACCTACCTGGGCTACGTCTAGCGACCTACCTACCAACCTACTTGGTATTGATTTGTTTGCAGTCGGGACATGCATCTGACATCGTGTTTTCAATTCGTTGGGCAGTAATATTTCCGTTTGAGTTAAGAAAATAAATGACAACAAGCAATCCTGCGAAAACTGTGATTAATTGTTTTTTTGTCTCCTCCTCCCCCCAAAAACTTCCACTTCTTTGCTATTTCTATTATTTAATGCTGTCTCAACTTCCAAAAGTCCATACGATCTTAAAAAGGTCTTTTCACGCTACACAACGAACCCAACCATGGTTCAGTTTGATCCGGATCAACCTAGACTCCTTCTTTTGGTCCGACCACGGTCCGAAGCTCACACCAAGCAAGGTGAAAGAGCCCCGAGTTTGCTCAATTGTCATTGAGTACTGCGCTCGTATGGTCAGATATATTGAAACGACAGGCTTCCTACGCAGTATTGAAAAGTATCGGAACCTGATTTGAGTAATTTCCGGGTCTGGATAAGTTATATGGAAAAAGGAAAAGAGAGTAAGGAAAAAGATTTGTGGGTCCACACTGAAGTCTGAACAGACGTGAATCCAAAGATTTTAAGAATATATACGATCCGTCTCAATCTCTCTAGTCTAGTGAATCATGTGAAATGTCGTCATAGCAACACAGTCTCTGTACCTGCCACTGCCACTACGGTATCTACAGAGCCATAGTACACGTGTGACTGTGACAGGCTGGAATATAAGTAGTTCCTATCAACCAGGCATTATTAAAATGATCCTGGTGATAGCTAGTTACTTTCTACTGTTGTGTCCCCTGTTGATGATAAACTACACATTTACCCAAAATTACTGAGGTTAAATATGAGTATTTCATTATAAGAATCAGTCCTAGATCAGGTAATGTCAGAATTGGAAGTATCACTATTTCAATATCAATCCGCACATGCACATCACGAGTAAGTTTCTGGAAAAAATGTGTCAGAATGTAATATGTCAATATTACAGTTGGCCTTTAAAATGATTTATTTACATGACAATATTTACTAAATGAACATCTAGATATTTGTACTGGGGATGTCAAATATGGTTTGAAAAATCTAGTCTGAAGAAGTCTCCAAATCTGACTCTGAGAAAAAGTCTGGAAATGTTGAAATGGAAAATGTGCAGGAACCCTGAAATGAGCAATGAAGTTCCATACTTTTTGACGTGAAGGTTGTGGCCTATGATTGAGAGCTGTGCAAAAATGTGGTGAGTGTACATTCAAGTGCACACACACACACACACACACACACACACACACACACACAAACACGTCGGCTTGCAGGTAAACAAGACGGTAAGTCTTGTTCTTGGCTGCAGTATCAACTCACACACAAAGACACAGTCTCTCCCTGACGGACCTCTTAGGACTCGGGCCAACTTCTGCTGTGGTGCCAACAGCCATATTGAAAATAATCAGTCCACCAAACTGGCAGAAAAGACAGACTAGACCTCAGCAGATGAAATAAGTTAATGATAAAAATGATGTATTTTTGAAATACCAGTCTTTTGTGTGTGTGTGTGTGTGTGTGTGTGTGCGTGTGTGTGTGTGTGTGTGTGTTTTATTTATTGATTGCTAAGGGCGGGGAGCATTTTCCTTTTTTTTTACTCAAAAGGGACACAGCCCGTTTGAAACCTCACATTCCTCATATTCAAATACTAAAACACAGTTGTGCTTTTTTTGGCCCGTGCGATGCAAATGGGCCCTGTGGGTTTCGTGACGGAACACACAGAGTGAGAAATCTGTTCCGAGGTTGCTCCCGTGTGACGGCATCAACAACGCCGCAGGTCACAGTCGGGGCCGCTTCTTTTTTCCCCTCGCTGGTAAGATTGTTTTTGTGTTCATTGGGCGTTAGGAACCCAGTGTGCCGGTGCTGGATGTGCAGCTCCAAAACAAAGTCTGCGTGTTTTTTGTTCAGTGCGCTTTGACCCGGCTCCCATCTGGGGAGAGGAGCAGTATTTATGTGATATTACAAAGTGTTATCAACAATGCACCCGGCTGAACCAGAAAAATAATCCTATATCATGCCTCCTTGGAAAATTCCGGTTGTAACCCAAACCATGTTTGTTTTTTTGTATCATTTTTCTTCAGATTTGATTCATGGCAGTGTCATCATATTAAGTAATTATATATATATATATACATATATTAAGTTAACTCAGAAAGTCCCTGTTTTTAGTTTTGTGCAAAGGTTACCTTAGTACACAGGTGTAGAATCCATTGTCTTCCATTTCAGCAGATCTGAACCAGATGGAGTCGTCTTCTTTGCTCAGCCTGTGGCCCGAGAAAATGATTGGCTCCTGGAGAACATAATACAAAAAGTGATGTGTCAGATGATGAAATGAAATAATACATGTGTATGTAGAGTACGCATATATATACGTACAGAAAAACAAATCTTAGAGCGAGGTTCATAAGGCGTGGGCATGGCTTTCAGACCGCAAAACCTTGGGTTACATATTTTTTAGTCTTTTCCTCAGCTGACCCTTGAGGAGAAGATACGAGTCCCCCCCCCTAATATTGTGTATGTAATGTAATGTATTTATTTTTCAAATTAAAATGGAGCACTTGTTACATTCCACTTCCAGCACAGGAGCCACTGGGTGAATTAAAAGAGCAGGGAAGGCACCAATCAGGATGCTGCAAAAAAATAATCCCCTGCAGCTCAAAAAGTCATTTTCCCTGTCACGTGCCATTATTTGAGAAAACAAACCTGCCGACGAGACATCTGAAACTGGTCCGGGAGTTCATTTTTAAACAACGGAGGTTAGATATTTGTAAAAAAAAATCCAAAACGTACAAAGGCAATTTTCATGGACCGAGTGGGGCTGAGAAGGCAGAGCCAACAAGAGGGGGAGAACCTTCTTGACTTTTAAATTTAAATAATGTCCCATCCCGATTTTATGATATTTATATCAATGGTCTAAATTGAGGAATTACCAAATCTTCTACACCCGACATTTTTCCTGACCAACTCTTTTATGTCCCCTGAGAGCACTGCATATGGCAAAAATATTACAGAGAAAATGTCAATAATTTACTTTTAATTTAAATTTTAGTAGATACAATGACACAATTTCAATTAAAATGGGTTGCCATATGATGTCCCCCACAAAATAGAATTAGATCATTAATCATTTTTAATATTAGTGTTGCCCTGGACTTTGATTGGATTGGAGACCTGATCCGTTCGTGTCTTACCTCTGCGTCTCCTTTGTTCTTGTACCAGATGAGGCGCAGCTTGGCGTTGGTGGCCATGGTGTAGTTGGTTCTGATGTAGCTGTAGAACAAGGCACATTTGACCCGAACAGGCTCGCCGGCCAGAACATGGTACTCCTTCAGATCCACCGACCAGTCAATGCATCCATCCACTGTAAGCAGGAAAAGGAAAGGGGAGAGGAAAAATTGAAATACTGAGAATGTGATGAAAGATGAACAGTATGCAGCCAGAGACAGAGAGCGAGGTTAGAAACCGCAATAGGTTTCGGAAGTGACACATGAAGAGTCATCGAAAGAAAGTATTCGGGACTTTATATAATACATAAAACAATTGTTTTGACTGTACAGAAAGAAAAATGAGAAGACATGAAAGACAGAAAGAGGAGTCGTGGGAGTGACAGTAACAGTATTTTATCTTTCTTTGGAAATATTGTTATTCGCTTTCAAGCCAATGAAAGATTGAATATAAATTTGAGAGTGCGTTAGCCGTCAAAATAGCAGGGGATAAAAAGTTTTTGTACAGACAACATTTTTTCACATGGGTTGAAGGCATATACAGTGTGAATCTAAAAGGCACACCTATGAGTTGTAATCGAGCTGATGAAAAATCAACCATTGTAAATAAAGAAGATGCACGATGCAACTTCTTCCCAGAAATGAAGTTAAAATGTCTCGGGTGTGGGCGCTGCCATCTTGACCCGGTGACGTCTTTTTGAGCCAGTCAGTCTCAGCTGTCGATCGGGATGTTCCACCCTGTTTTTCTAGAAACCATCTTTGAGGAAAAAAATGTAGTTCACATCCAGTCTGCTGACGTGGAGGCAGAGGTTTATGGCCTATACTGCAGCCAGCCACCGGGGGCCCGTCAAGATCGTTTGGGCTTCAATTTTGAGGGGCTGTCATGTGTCACCTGTCTTTGTATACAGTTATTGTCAAAAATGGAACAAACTCGGCTCACTTCATTTCTTTTCATTTCATTCTTGCAACCGCATGTTTGCACATATTGCCTGCCCCTGTGTATGTCCCATCGAACCGAAAGAGAGGAAAAGAGCGACGACTGTGGGGGAAAAAAACAAACGGCGAGACGGATGAAACGAGAAAAAAAGAAAAGAAAACGTGGTCGTGACCACATGGAAAGAGAGAGAGAGAGAGAGAGAGAGAAGAAGACGGGGTGAGACCAGGTCAGCTGGAACAAACAGAAAAGGCGTCGCAGATAAACGACAAGAAGGAGCCAGTGAGACATGGAGGTCAGGGCGGAAAAAACAACAAGGAGCTTTTCCCAAAGTTTCTCTTTGTCTTTTCTTCTCCGCTTCCTTTTCCCTCCCCCGGTGGCCTGGGGGGGGGGGGGGGTCAGATGAACGTGCTCCATTTCAACCGCAGCTCTTGGCCACTTGCCACCCCGCGACGCCTTCTCTCGGAATCGCAGGCCCTGCCCTGCGGCGACGAAGCCTCGGGATATGTCTCAGCCGCAGCCATAACTCCTCGTCCTCGCACCTCCACTGTTGGCCTCGCGTGTCATGCATGGGCCACTGGTGATAACCACCGCGCAGGCGAATGTGTGAATAAATACCAAGACATTATTTGGATGTGAACATATAGGGAGGAGAAAACCGACAGCGGCTGAATTATTGTTTGTGATATTAATCCCTTTTGCGCAGGCGTCCAATTCGCACGGCTCACCACAGAGTCATAACACAGTCAAATGTGAAAACACACGTCGTACACACAGAGCTAACTCACAGGGGTGCCAGAGGCTTCATGGTACAAAGCGAGGCTCTCCGTAACTTGGGTGTGAGGCCATGTGCCATTGTTCTCTGCGCGGTCATGAACTACAGTGGAGCAGACTGTAGCAGAAGCAGCAGGACACACAGAGGAGCAGGGTTCACTCTCATTCACTCACTTTCTTATTAAACGTCTCCCGTGACCGTGTATGGACTTTACATATACAGCCCGATACATTACAAAAAAGACAAGGAAAGAGTAACTTCAAACTTCCTCAAAGTCTTTGTGTTGTTCACTTGGAGCACTTTAACTCATACCGGCCAACCCTCCCGGTTTTCCCGGGAGGCCCCCCCCCCCGATTTTCACAACCCTCTCCCGCATTTCTGTCAAGATTTCACACCCTCGCCCACTTTCGTTTTCACATCCTGTTGCGCGAGAAAAAGCGCTGCACCCTTGTCCGCGCCGGGAGTGAGCGCGACATTATTGGATGCAAGCTGCCGTTACATCCCGGAGACGACAAAGACGGAGACGAAGAAGAGAAAGACGAAGGCCCGCCGAGTGAGGGAGAAACGGTGGGGAAGTTAGTTTTTAGGTTGGAGATTTGACGGATATTCACTCTGGTCCCAGACGGGGCTTCTTACCCAGTGTTTGCCGCGGGACGACGATTCAGTGAGTCGGCGCGAGGCTCTGGGGGGGAGGTGAGCTAACCGTCCCCCTGCAGCCAACGCTGGGTAAGAAGCGGCGGCTGGGACCGGCTGGGAACTTAAAGCTCACTTTAATGGAAATGGAGAAGAAAATTGAAAAAAACATATACATGCAAATTCATTCACTCATGGAAAGCGGAGTTCCCGTTTGTAACGGATCCGGCCCGCGCCGTATGTTCCCTCAAGGACGGTGCTACGGGCTGCAAGGCAGAGCACTCTTACGACTTCTTTTAACATGCATTCAAATATGGAATAAAAGCATTCCACCCCTGCTTTGGTTTTGGAATTCTCTCTACTCTCTCTATCAAACAGGCAAACCACTCCGGTTTGGAGTCGGGCGTAAAGTTACTCTTTAAAAAAAAAAAAAGATTTGCAATTGTGACTGCGATTTTACAACCGATAAGACCTTCTGGTCTTTTTCATCATTCACTCACTTCCACATGGACCATTCACAGTTACACTGCTTTTATCTAGACTTAGTTTAGAATCTCTTCTGTTCCTCTTGTTATCTGAAGATTGGGGTTAAAATCCGAATCATTTCATCAGATTAGTTGGTGGTTTAGAACTTTACCGTATTTAGTATCGATGTATTTTCTCTGCAGCTGATACATGTATGAGGAGGATAAGGTGTGTTTAGATGGCGGTGAATGCAAACTCAAACCAGTTTATGCACTCTTGTCCCTCCGCCAAGTGTCATTTTGTGTTACGTCACCAGCAAAGATTTAAAACTGTCCATTTGCATGAGATGGTGGCACGAATTTACAGCCGCACACTTAATTGGTTACATTTATAGATTTAGCAAAATGCATTAAGTCATACAGGGGAGATTAAGTATCGCTGTACACACTCACACAGACACACGCACGCACGCACACACACACACACACACACAGAAACACACCAAGGTAGATTTACTGCACACACAATATTTAACACAAGTCATTTAATTATTGTCAAGGGTAGAGGACCACAGTCATAAAATACAGTCAGTGTGTATCTTAACACATGAGTATGAGAGAGGTAGAATCACATGCATGTGTGTGTGTGTGTGTTAAAAATTTAGTAATGAATGGACCAGCCTGACTTGGTGGCCGTAAATTAATGTGCAGACACAAATTGAAAGTGTCGGTGGAGTCCATTCAACACCTCACACTGAGCATCACACACACACACACATGCGCACGCACACACACACACACACACACACACACACATACACACACGCACACACACACACACACACACACACACACATACACACACACACACACACATGCGCACGCGTACACACACACACACAAAAACACACACACACACACACAGATTCACCCATGGCATCACATTAATAGAAAATCACATTAGTTTGGTCTAATGGACTAATGCCTTTTGTTTTAGTCAATGTTGAACACAGGTCTGACTCACACACACACAAACACGCACTGCACGTATATATATACACAGAAACACATTAGAATGATGGGCCAATATGTAGCTGCAGGTCATTACCAGAGCAAACTCCGAATATTTCATTCATCACTGCTTCTAAATTTGTACGTTTGTGTGTTAATCTGTGGCTGTGAGTGTGTGTGTGTGTGTGTGTGTGTGTATGTGTGTGTGTGTGCAAAAGGGACTGCAGCTGCGTGCGTCTGTAGACATATTAAATGCGTGGGCGAGGTGTAAGCATGGGAAGATATATCATTCCCGTCAGCTCTATCTGCATACGGCAGAATGAAAATAACCTTGGCTGAATGGCAAAGTTTCAGAGTTTGGAAAAGTTATAGGGCAAAACACACACGCAAAACACACACACACACACACACACACACACAAACATAGTGGGTTCAATTTCCCCTCAGGCTGATGGAATTTTGTATCTAGGTTTCTCAAAAAAAGGAAATAAATAAAATCATAATTTTAAGGACAAATATGAAAACTACTCTCCGCGATTTATGTCTTCATATAAACAAAAACTTGAAGCTACAAACAAACAGTCTTCTTTTGGGTGAGTGGATTAATTTTACAAAAACAACTGATTCTGTTGCAAATACACTGGATACAGGTGAACCTCAGTAGAGGGCATACCGCAGCCAGGGCCCGACAGAATCCTTAAAGTCAACGAAGTCGCACGGAATTATACACTCAATAACAAACGAATTATTATACTGGGATATCTGTGAAAATGTCCAAAAGGACCCACTCTCTTGAGATGTTAAAGAAGTTGAAAAAAACAAACACTTCCCGGATCTGCCCCTTTGTCCGGATCCGCTTCAAAATTGAACGAGATCTGCCATGGCCCATGCCCCCGTTTTTCCACCAGGTTTTTGTGGAAATCTGTTCTGTAGTTTTTGCACAATCCTGCTGACAAACAAACACCAACGGGGGGAAAAACATCACCTCCTTGGCGATTATGTAAATTATGTTTTTTTAAAGGTGACATATTATTCTCATCTATGATTCGTACTTTTAATTGGGGTTACCTATTGAAAAGGTCTACATGCTCTAATGTTCAGAAAAGGCATCCGTGTTCTCATACTGCCCATTCCTGCAGCTCCTCTTTTCGCCCTCTGTCTAAAACACCTGGATTTCTTTCAGCCCCGCCTCCTGATAAACCCCAGTCTGCTCTGATTGGCCAGCTGGCCCAGTCTGTTGTGATTGGTCAACCGCTTTCAAACTGTGTAGGAAATGTCACGCCCCTTCACCAGAGAAGTGGAGATTCTCAGATTGCAGGTGGGGTTACCTCAAAAGAGTCCAACTGTGACATCACAGTGGGAGAGAAATCTGAACCAGTTGGTCAGAGCCAGGCTGTAGGGATTAGCCAGCTCACAAAAAAAAAACACAGTGTGGTCTTTTAACACAGTTTGTGGGCTGGAAGGCTCCACAGTTACACACATTCCTGTGGACAAACAATTAATAAGTGATTTTTGCCTAATATGTCAACTTTAAATAAGTTCCGGGAAGGAAAGCCTTAAATATCAGACCTCTCTCTATGTTTAGTTTCTGTGTCACTTGTTTTCAAGTGAAAAGTATCGTTTGGTAATGTTTTCTCCCCTGATGTTTTATGAACGCTGGAGTTGATGAGGGGGCCGTTTTAACCACGCCTGCCATATATTCCGGCTTGTCGGGAACGCGCGGCCCAGCTGGGAGCACCGCCGCTGGGGACTGCGCCACGTGTCTGGGTGTTGATGGACTGGAACTTAACCTCCGAGTCACCTGTGTGCAGCCTCACTCTCTAACGTCACCTCCCGCAGACTGACAGGAATGTTCCATTAGTTTGTGTGACTGAGGTGCGAAAAAAAAAAAAGAGGCTGCGTGCACGGGAGCTCCGGACAAGCGAGGGGTCGCTGTCCATGGTGCTGAATGTCACACTCCGGAGAGGCGAACTTCTGGGATGTGATATTAAGCGAGGGGAGGCTTCGCTCAGTTTGCGATCGAAAAGCATAGAATGATTGATAATCATCGTCGGAAGAGGAGTTAAACAGCGAATAGCAGCTTTCTTCAATCGTACACCTGAATGGTGAACCTGTACATATTTCACAATCAAACTATCCAAACAACAAAAGAACAGTTATAATGAAGTCATATAGCTACGGTAGTTTTTTTTTCATATCAATCGTCCAGGCCACAAACTTTGACAGTTTAAAAGGAGAAACATACACAGCATGTTGTTTACATATTTTTTAGATGGTCATGTGTGTGCAGGGTGCAGCGTGTAGTATGAGGTTCAGGCCTGTCGCTCGGAGCCTCCGGCCTGTCTCCATGCCTCCCACAATCCCCTGCAATACCACTACAGCTGCTGCTATAATAATAGCTTGACCTGACCCACGCATGCACACACACACACACACACACACACACACACACGCACGCACACACACAAACCCAAACACACACGCGGTGCCACAGGTAATGATCCCGACATTCACAAACAGGGGCAAACACATACAGTATGTGCACATACACGCACGCACAAAAAACCAGAGGAATAAAGTCACACAAAGACAAACACACACACACACACACACACACACACACAAAGGGGCATAGAGTCCAAAGCAGACACAGACGTGCAGACCCACACAAGTCTATCAGCACTGCAGGGCAATTTACACCCAGGGTGAAAAAGAAACAGAAGAGCGAGAGAGAGCGAGAGCGAGAGCGAGAGCGAGAGAGAGAGAGAGAGAGAGAGAGAGAGAGAGAGAGAGAGAACCATCCATTTGGCCCAGTGGTTTGTGCTGATGTTCAATTTCAGAGTAAGACTTGATGGTTACTTCTTTTCTCTGAAAACAATTTTATGAGAATAGGCTTTAGCCTGGATAGACCTCTATATATATGGTGAGAAGACATTCTCTGTGTGTGTGTGTGTGTGTGTGTGTGTGTGTGCGGTGTGTGTGCGGTGTGTGTGTGAGAGAGAGAGAGCAGAGAGAACCCAAGAAAGAGTGTGTTTGCCTTTTTCAAAATGACGCCCCAATATGACTTGCACTCTTGCACAAACCAGTGTAATCTGTGCTATACACACACAAACACACACACACACACACACACACACACACACACACACACACACACACACACACAACCAATCTATTTTGTGAGCTGTGTGAATATGGTAATGCATGTGTGGGTTATGGCCTCCGTTCAGAGCTACAGAGTTATAACAGAATCTGTCAGCAATGCTTGTAAAACACACGCACACCAAAACACACGCACACGCTCACGCACACACACACACACACACACACACACACACTCACCGAACCAGCAGCCACAACAAATGGTTGAACCTGATATTAACACAAACACACACATGCATACGTTTACACACAAGTGTCAAGGCTGAATAAATGGAGTTGACCACAATCTGCCCTCTGTCTAACGCTACCAAACAGACTGAAATATATTCACACACACACACACACACACACACACACACACACACACACACAGATCGTTGTTGGGCGAAGCCAAAGCTACAGTAATAACAGAATGAAATGCTGTCATCAGAGCGTTTGACATGAGAACCTTGGAGAAGCATGTGACTGGCAGGCAGCTAATGTCAAACAAGTTCATTTGAAGTTCATTTTGACCACGATCACCTTGTAAACACGAGATATACATGAGCAAGTGCTTGGCGCAAGTGTTTGACGGAGGGTTAGCCGTAACTTATACTCACCAGCAAGGCCGACGACTGCAGTTCAATACAACATCGTTAATTGACATGTGCAGGACGCGCTGGCTTGATCTGGTCTGTTTTGAACATATTCTAAATTTGCCTAGTAAAGAAATTCAAGAAATCAAAATCCAGCCACAACGGCAGTCAAACTGGGGACCGGAGAAACACAAGTGATATACAGCTAGGCACCAAGACAATCCCGCGTGCCGAGAGATGCGACCGCGTCAGCATTCCTCCGTTTGCCGAGTCAATTTTTTCTTTTCCATCGCTTGCTCCGACGGCATGTCGTGTTATTTTGACAAACGTGGGTTGTCACGTCATGAGCCGAAAACATTGCTCCATTTTTTTTCCGGTTAAAAAAAAGAAAAGTTAGCCCATATGTCACCTGCAGCTAATCATAGTACCAGAGTGACTGAGTCCACGTTTCCTTGGTGAGGCATTGTTTCTCTCCTCCGTGACTGATATTGAATAATGTCAAACATTTTTCGGTTGATTCCGTCCGTCTTCTGTGTGACTGTCCTGCAGCTGGAGATCTCTTATGGTTGGTCAAGAGCGGCTTCAAGGAGAGTCTGAGCACTTTTTGCATTCGAAAACCTCGCATAGGTTACGGCTGAACACAGGGCAACTTTGAAATGGAAAAAAAAAAACCACAAGGAAATTGAAGAAACAAAAAGGCTCTGCCAATTCTCACAGCACAACCAAGTACAGAAACGTGCTGCAGGTACCGACGGAGGTAAGTAACCCCGCACCCATTTCACCGGACTTCAGCAACGCGTCCCGGCCTGGTCCGTCACTTCGTTTTTGGCCCTTGAAAACACTTCTGTTGTCGTCTTTTGAAGGTCATTTCTGTATTTAGTTTAGTTTCTCCCACAGAAACGGCAACACTGGCATCACCACAGACATCTTCCTCTCTGCCCTCGCCGGTTGACACGTCAACAGACGTCACGTGATTCGTCTTGCGTCCGCTGGTAACGCCTCTTGGAAATCAAAAATGAACCGAGAGGTCCCAGACTAATACGTCTTCGAGTAGTAAATGCTAAGTCGTCTGGCTACACCAGGCTACATATGCGGGGCTGGGGGTTTAGTAAAGAAGACTGGAGGATCAGTGGAAATGTTACGGTGCGTTCAGAGCAAACGCAAGGCAAATTTTTCATTACATACAAAGGCAATGCAAAGACACGGGTAGATGCAAAATTATGCGTGTGACAAAACACCGAGTGCATAGTATTACACTATTACAAATTTCTATTTTCTCCAGATTTAAAAAAAATGGTTTACTTAATATGTAAACAGAAATTTCCAACGCACTATAACATATAGGAGCTTTTGAGAAGAGGCTACTTTGGACTTTTCTATCACCAAAGGGTCAGAGTGCCCTGGAACAGATTGGCCTGTCTCAAAGAGAAGGAATAACGCAATCTGATTGGTCGGGCTGGAGGCCAGGCTCGCCACAGTTACAGTACCATTATAGTCCGGCCATGTGCCTCTTGACACAGTTACTGTGCCCGTGCCATGTGCAGCTGACTCATGGGAATGAAGCTCGGGGTATCGGTCCAAACGGAGGTATCTCAAAGCTCTCAGTTGGCTTTCTTTTGTAAATCAGGTCATGAAACAGAAGAAGTAGTTGGAAGGCCTACGAGCGAGAAGACAAACGATATGTGAAGCAGTCGGGGCGGGGGGGAGAAAGAGTGGGGAAACAGAGGAGGAGATGCAGGCGGGGAGGGAGTTGTTTTGTCAAGAAGTGCCTCGATGAAAAGTAATGAGTTCC
The DNA here is from genome assembly GCF_022379125.1 of Scophthalmus maximus. Lineage (NCBI taxonomy): Eukaryota > Metazoa > Chordata > Actinopteri > Pleuronectiformes > Scophthalmidae > Scophthalmus > Scophthalmus maximus. The sequence goes on along the minus strand of NC_061523.1, from coordinate 5,998,220 downwards.
ATTTCCCGGGGAAGCAGAGCACTTCGGCCTTCCTATTAGCCATTGAAATAACTCCTGGAGACGGGCAGAGGAGTGCACAGATAGAGGGCGGCATGGAGGGGAGACGGGAAACACGCAGACGCACGAGGATGAGCGGAAAAAAAGGGGGAAAGGTGATAGGAAGGTGGGCAGGTGACTTTTCACTGAACACTGTTCGAGGAGAGAAAGAAGAAAAAAAAGGAGGACGATGAGGAAAGAAGAAAAAGGTAAAAGCAGGTCGTTCGTTGAACTTACAAACAAGTCGTATTGAATGAACTACTGGCATCAGAACACTGTCAAATGAGGTCAGGGTGGCGATGACCAATGGTCCGATCTCACAGCGCAGGTAAAGCCGGTGTTTCTGAAAATCAGCGCCTGATTTCCCGATAATTCCGACACACCACCTACGATACGGTGCGATCCACACACACACCTCCTCTCACTTCTCCCTGTTGGGGTGCGCCCTCTTCAGCCCGTCACACTCCCTCTGCCCATCACGCACACACACACGCACACACGCACACACACACGCACGCACACAAACCCAAACTGTCGGGCTTCATTCGTGCAGGCCGACGTCTTGCCTCCCTGCCGTCGGTGAAAGAACCGCTGAAAACGGTCCTTGTCACGAAAAGACGCAGTTGAGGCCAGATCAATGGAAAAAAGGCGCATACAATTTTATTTGTTTATGATAGAAAGATGAAAATGGTGTGAGGAAAATAAGGGCGTACAGAGAACGGTATCAATTACGCGCATTCCGAGCCGTGATGCAAAACATGTCCACCGTTTCCACCTGATGTGTTTTTTCTTTTTCTTTTTCATATTATACTTTGCGGTATCATTTTCCTGTCAGGCGCTGGAATAGTCCACTTTCCCCGCGCCGATCACCGAGTCAACCAAGACAAAATTGGTTCCTTTTGGTTTTTTTACGTTCATTCAGATACAGATTGTTTTTGAAGCGCTCGTTGAGCTCGGCATCGAACTCCCGCTCCGTCTCGGGCGTTTAACGCGATGTCGCCGTTGTTTTCATGGGGACTGTAATCTTCTGCAGGCGGCGGGGGGGGGGGTGGAAGTGCGTGCTGAGCTCACTTTCATACTTCGAAATAAGAAGAGCCGGACATCAAAAACAATATGTATGCACGCAGGCTGTCCTGAGTATTGGACACGTGTGTGTCGGTGTAAATAATAGCACAGCAGATATTATTTCCCGCTGGTATCCAGGGGAGACCTCTGATCATGTGGAAAGTGCTCATGCACTCTTTTACGGCCGCACAGGCAGGAAAAACAATAATTGACGGGTCTGCTTCTTTTAGAGGGAGGGAAATGTAGACAATTATATCTAGTTGTATTCCCTATCCAGGTGTTGAATGTGAATTCCACAGCTGCAGCACAACCACGCGGAAACTGTGTCACTGAAAGCGGCGGAGGCCGACGCAGTTTGGTCCACGTCCGCCGACGACGAGCGGGCCGATTCCGGGAAAACGTGTGTAAAAGTGAACTCAGTACGAAGAAAAAAGAAAAAGAAGCTTGACATCAACTGTAAGAAAAGAATATATAATTAACATTAACTGCAAACATGACTTGCCCAGAGGCCGCTGCTGTCCGGTCAATGTGATCTTGAGCGTGTTTTCCCTTTCTAATAGATAGAGGCCTTTTTTTCTCTTTCCTTCTCCCGTTGTGTGCGGTGCGTCGAGAGCTGTCCTCTCCCATTCAACTCCTCTCATCATATCAATTATCTAAGCCTATTGGCTCGAGCTCACGGAAAAGCCCGTTGCTCTAAAGTAAGCAGAATGAAAATGTGACGATGCATGTGGAAACAATGTCTTTTGTTTTAGACCCATTTCATTTGAACTTGCCACTTTCTGCAGCCCATGTCATGCTCAGCTTCTGTCCACGGCCTGCGAGTGTTAGCCTCACGCCGCCGCCGCCGCCGCCGCCGCCGCAAAACATCACCTCGGCCAACCGAATGCACAGAGCTCCGCGGAGTCGCTGGTACAGCCCGAACAGATTTGATGGGGCGCCGTAAGATATTTACATTTATTTTACATATTTTCATTTCTCGAGGGGGGAGCTGGGCTAACTTAAGCATCACCTGCCCTGGTCCCTGAGTTTAATCCCGCACACGTACGCGGGTCATTTCCCCCCCACCGATGGCCCCCCCGCGATAATTACGGCCGCAATTGCCTCCTTTTTTTCTGCGAACCCGGTTGACTCCTCCTGTCATTTAGAACACAGTCTTGTGTTTCAAAATGGATCTTGGAGATTTTTCAATGAGAAGTTTTTTGGGGATCATGTCGGTGTGAACTTTGACCTCTGTGTGGAACAGGAGTCAATCCAGCGTCTCCGTCTAGCAGTGAAAGCATTCAAACACAAAACAATTAGGTCTATTTAGGAACCAATAAGATGACAGCGTTTTGTTTCTTAAGTCTAATTCATTTTGCTGAGTAGAGCTTCCTGTTTGCTATGAGCCAATGAGCAGCCGGGACTGTTTCACTTTGATACTGAAGACATCAGAAAGAAAAAAAAATGCAAGGACGCTGCAAGTGAGTGCGTAAATGCAGGGGCTTTTATAGTTTTATTTTATTTTGTTCTGTAGAGAAACACTTTCAGAGCAGCATCATTTATTCACTATTAGTGCCTTCTCTGTGTCACGGTATCGGATGTAGAATGTGACGGAGCTGATGAACATGGAACTGTGGCGCTTTTTCACATTCAGGACGCTCGATGTCCACGTTCGCTGATTGTCGGAGGGCCAAACCTTTTCAAACCGGTGCAGAATGTTGTCGGCCGTTCAAATTCATATGAAAAATCATGGAATGTTGCGCCGCCGCCGCCGCTCAGCATTTGACCTCCTCACGCGTCTCTGCACCCACAAATCGGACTGCCTTCCAGCCTCCCTGGAAAAATTGAGAGGATTATTTCGTTGGTGTATTTTTGTGTTCCGACCAACTCTGAGCAGATCTGTGGATGTTTAGTCACGGTGGGCGGCTGAGATAATGACATTCGCAGTAAGAGTAAGTCCGAGTGAATGGTACTGATAAGCGTTTCACAGTTTGGTGTCCCCATATGACTCAATTTCCCCGCACACAGTATCTGCCTCGCTCCTCCCCTTGGACTCTCCTGCAGCAGTGTGTCCGTGTCCGTCACTCCCCGAGTCGTCTCCTGCTATCTGGAATAATGACTTATGCTGCCCCCCGTGATTCTAATTCTGTGTGAATGAGTCGTCTGTTGCCTACACTTGAACAAACCCGGTCAGACACGTCTGGATCAGATAGATCTTCTTTCAGAATGAGACCGAAGACCCCCTGTGCGCAATCACTGCTCTTTTGTCCTCATGAAGCATCACTGGTTATGATTACTGGCAGATGCATGGGAACACAGGAGTTATGATTACACATTCACCGCACCCCAGAATTACAATCCAGCCTCCAATCAGACGGAGCTCGACGAAGACGGGAGAAATATTATTTCATCACACGGAAATAATGCACTCGTCACTTGCGGGGAAGAAAAAACAAGGGAGCGGATTCGAGGGACGCGATTCGGTGCTCGATCCAACAACGTGCCAGGGCGGGAAGGTGTGCGCTGCTCCATCAGAACGTCAGACGTGAATTAACACGTGGCTTAGAACGGATTTCAGACGTTTGGAGAAAACAAAACAGCATTCGAGCTCTAAAGACACTGTCCAAAAAATGCTTCTTTGTGTCAAAAGTGTGTGTGTGTGTGTGTGTGTGTGTGTGTGTGTGTGTGTGTGTGTGTGTGTGTGTGTACACGTGTTTCCTGCCCGCTTCCTGCCCACTCCATTTTTCATTGTGTCGATGAAGCATGTGGCACAGTCACTCTCACATTTGTCACTTCTCTAGTGCGGTATGCACACACACACACACACACACACACACACACACACACACAAACACACACACACACACACACACACACAGTGTCCCCTTCGCTTCCGTCCTGCCCGTCATTAATAAAGAGAAGGAGCTGCACACCTGTTCGCTGACAGCCCCCTGCAGAGAGAGGGAGAGAGCCAGGCGGCTGCCCGGGTGCAGGAGAGCGTGACAAGGCCCGACAAAGGTAAAACAGGGGGACCGGGATTATCGTCAATGGGGAGAGGGAGAGCGAGGCAGAGGGCGAGTAACTCATACGTGAACTTCATTACATAAACGAGTAAGCCTACGAGTCACTTTTGTTTGCGATGATAATCTCATTCCGTCACACCGGGTAACACTGTTTCCGTGACACGGGTCTGAATCGCAAGTGCGGCGGCGGCACAAGGTTAAATAAAGCAGAGAGGCAGAGATAGCGATTGCTCGCCGCGTTCTGCGTTCGGAAGAGCGCCGCAATCAACGCGCCGTTTAATTAGCATATTGCTTTGTGATGAGAAAATAAGATCCGACCGATAAGTCCCGGAAACCCTTGGGTGGGCCAATTTGAAGTTTCGGAGGAGATTATTCGCATTGGCGACTCTGGGCCTTCATCCATTTTTTTTCTCCTTTCAAAATAAAACACTCGGCGAAGACAATGATCATCAGACCCATCTGTCTCCATTCCAATTTTTGTATCGTGACGCTGTGGATTAGCCAGCAGCATTTCATATTTCATATCCATATACATAAAAAAACATCTGGGTTGGTTAAATGGTGAGGGGCAAGTGCTCCTACACCTTTACCGAGTGGTTGTTGTTGTAACCATGACGATGGAGCTGTCCTATAACCTTGAAGTAGTAGGATTTTGAAGACAGTGTCATCACATTTACATGTCTAGTCACTTCATAACGCAAACGTCTTAATAAACTGAGATTTATGAAAGTGTTGGAAGGCACTGACAGTGTCATGGGGCTCATGGTTGTGTCAGATCAGAAAACGCTTATGGTATATATGATGTGTTTTGCTGTTGTGAAATGTGTCCAACCCACAGAGAACCATCCCACACCCCTGCAGCCCCTTAAAGCTACTGTGTGTAATATTAAGAAGAACGTTTTCACAGATATTGAATATATTGTGTGTTATAAGTGTGTGTTCATTTATGTATAATCACCTGCAACAAATATTTTTTTCATTAACTTTATATTATTTAAATATAGTAACATTAGGAGGACCCGTTAGGAGGAAATCACCACCCCGACATCCGGGGTCCGAGTTCCAACAGGTATAATGGCAGGCAGAATTAAATATGGTTGCAGAAAACGGTCCAGAATACGCCTCATTCGCGTTGAATTTCCAGCGCTGCCAGAAGCCGGGAATGGAATAAGCGGTGCGCCACCATAAAGTGTCCCTTGTCGGGTGCTCGGTTTGCAACTTTACCACCAGATGCCGCCAGAAGAGTAAAAAACTTACACACTGGGGCTTTAAGGCTTTGTGGAGCACTTCTGTGTCTTTCAGCTCACTGTTTTGGTTTTACAGCCGTCAACTTCAACTGTTTTAGTCGCTGCTGGAGTTGTGTCCAGTCGTAGCAGGCCGGTGTCTGGAGTGAAAATCATTCAAGCCCAGCTCCGAATGGCAGGCAGATGAAGTTAGCAACACAGTAGTCGGGGGAACATGATGAAGCTGAGGAAACAGGTACTTCCCCCAGGAGTTGGTGGAGAGCGAACGTTGGACTTCACTTTGTCGGGTGCAGGCCGGAAGAATTGAATGCTAATGCTGCTCCCGGTCTGCTGGATGTGTGTAAAGAAGCCACTTAATGCAAACGGAGGCCACGGCAACTTTTTACGAGCACGTCAATGTTGTTACAGCTTGTCGCACTGCCCCCCAAGTGGTCGGAACATCTATTCACGCAAGTTTGAGCAAGTTCAAATGTTTTAAACGGCAAATATGCATCGCTTGTATACGATTACTATTGCAGGAGTCAGACTCCTCTCATGCAAGAAGACTTTCTGTGTGTCTGAGTAACAAAGGAGGTGGAACGAGAGAGAGAGAGAGAGAGAGAGAGAGAGAGAGAGAGAGAGAAATAAAGAACTAACCTTTCTAACAAATTTCACACACTCGTGACACGGGAGGAGGAAGAAGAAAGACGCGGCGGGTGAACGGTTGACTCTGTATGTAGGGTTTGTGGAATAATGATCTCCCACACCTGTCACACGCGGCTGACAGACTCCGGGAAGCGTCCCTTCCCTCCCCTCTCGCTCTCTGTTTCATCCTTCCACCTCCAACTCCGTTGTCTGTATCCTCCTCCTCACCCACGCCCACTGTGCCCTTCCCGTCGACGCACTGACTCGGCCGCCCTTCCCTCGGCTCGCCGCTCACCCTCTCCACCCGTCTTTCTGTTGGATATTTTAAATGAGCCCCCGGTGGAGCTGCGCGGCAGCGTGACTTGTCAAACTGCCCCGACAGCGGCGGCAGGAACAACTGCATCTGATGCGCGAATGCATGGCGTTGTGTTTTTCGCCCTCCGTGTGTGTGAGCTGCCGGCGCGTTTTTTAAAGGATTAGTCCGACTCACCGGATGTCGGCTGTGGATGCGAGGCGTGCTATTGGCCCTGGTGTCTATCACTGCATTGCCCCCCTGCTGCTTCCTGCGTGTTACCGTTTACTAACCCCCCCCACGCTACAGGAAACAAGAGGAGCAGCCTCGGTGCTCCGACGTACACACTGAAGACGGCACGTTTGACAAAAATTGTGCCATCAAATATGTCCTTCACTGTTTTTTGTGTGCCGTTTTCTTTGCGGGCAATCAGCTTTATGATAGTGCTCACCTTCCCACGTGCAAATGTTCCACCAAAATAATTAATCTCTGACACTATTTAGATGGGGGACCATCGATGCATCCCGTTTTTAGAACCACCCAAGACTTAAAGAAATACCAAAAGAAAACAGAGCGTTTTTTTCTTCTTTTTTTCAGCAGAATTATAATGTACAACTGGCACTGATACAGTTCTGATGAGATGCAGGTGAAAACACACAAATATAGAGGTATGCAAACGCAAAAAAACAAAATCTGAATTAATAACCGGTGAACCACTATTGAAAGTAAAAGACTGACTCTCTTCTGACCTCTGCTTCTCATAAGGTGACTCTCCGTCCGAGGTTCCAGCCCTAAAGGTCGAAACTTGGACAAGATTCATTTCCCGGACAAACACTTCAAGGTCTTTTGAACTGAACTTCAGATGTGGCTGGGTTTGTGTGCTTCTGAGCAAGTGACCTCACAGAATGATGAAGTGCAACAAAACGAAATGCAGACACCTGTCACTGATGGTGTTTTTCGAAGCAACTGCAGATGCTAATCAATTTATAAATATATATTTATGTATTTTTTTTTAAATTTTATTCATCAGGAATGAAGATGTAAATGTGTGCGCAGAACTTAGTGCAACATTTGGCAGGTGTTAGCTGACGGTGGGTGTTTTTAAGCCAGTCCTTCTGAAGTCTGGACTTCTGGACAGGAGTGTGGGGGGGGACACTGTGCCACCAAACCTGGCAACCTCACTCTTGTCCGGTCACCTTGACTACCCGCTGCTACCCCCACTGTCACCACTAACACACACACACACACGCATACACACACACACACACACACTGCTGACATGGTGGTTATGTAGAGTTCACCGTCCACCACATGTAACAATATTTAACTCATTCAAAATTGACGAAGAAACATTGGTTCATTTTTGCAGGTGATTATACATATAAAGACGCATAGTTATGGACAATATATTCAATGTGAATAAGTTCTTCTAAATATTACACACTGTAGCTTTAAATTATAGTTTGAGACCAAAAAGAGATCAACAGAAAGACAACTTATTATTGCAAAATTATTAATCTTACAATCCTCAACATGCCACAAAAGTCAATGTGTATTTATGCATTGTTATGTCAGTATTAACAATCCACTAACATTTGGACTACTAATATTATAACTATTTTAAATGTGTTTGACTGATGTCCTGTGCTACTTCCTGCTTGTAGGGGGCTTGGGATATTTCTAACTTGTGGTGGTTGAACACCTTAAAAAAATACTTGTGCTATCATTTTATTTTCATCGATGAATTATGCTATTTTACTTTAAACAGGGGTTGCAGGACTTTCGCCTGTGTTGAATTACTTTTACCTAAGTACAGGATGTGAACACCACTGCTCACGATGTTGTCTTTATTCCCGAGATGGAGAATTCACTCTCCACTTGCAGCAGCTAAATCATACTGCTTTTGCTGAGATGAAATCATCGCGCCGTTTCATAAATAGCACTTGCACTTGTCGCACGCATTTTGTTTGGTGAAGTGCCGCACAAACGATCATTGTTATTTAATGAGAGGTGCGTAACCGACGGTGTAAATGTTTAATAACTCATGCACTCTATTATGGACCATGTTTGTCTGCCTGCATACTCCCTTGATGTAATTAATATGACAAGTGATCCAATTAAAGAGCCCGGCTGAAAAGGAGAGCTCAGCGAAGTATTTACTGTCTGAGGAAGGGAAGCACGGGTCTGGGCTGGCTGGAGTTCAGCGGTATAGGCGGCGCCTTGGAGTTGTTGAATATGGGATCCAATGAGATTGCCTGATTATTTGGAGGATTTGAAGGACTAGTATTTGAGGATTTGTGTGGGGGAAAAAAAAATATTTAAGTGTCTGGCATATTTCAATAGTCCGTGGTTAATTCACTGGCTTTAACTTTCTGGTTTCTTCTCAATTTCTTTTTGAGTTTGACATTTGCGTGAGACGAATGATGAATTCCCCTCGGAAGCATGTCCTATTAGGAGTTAGGTGATAAACCCCTTAACTTGGTTGTTGACTCACTGTTAAGAGTGGAGAAAACTTTGTTTTTGGAAAGTCTCCATGTGTTTTTTTTCCTTCAAGAAAGAATTTCTGTCAGGTCCTTGGCTCATACCATCCACTTTGAAAATCACTTCAGGGTTTAATTATAAAAACATTTATATTATATTATTTATTGGATTTTAATAATGCGACTGAGCGTGTAGAGGTATTATCTGTCCACGTGTCTGAGATTTGAGACTTGAGATTCATATGAGTCAAACAGGCATAAATAAATCTAGTCAATCTAATCTAATCTATAAATCAGGCTGCCATGAGCAATGTTCACCGCAGCCATGGCAGCATGGTATCGGTGGAACCACAATAATCTGGTTATTATGTAAATGATGTCACAATGAGAGTCTGACAACTGTGCAGGATACAGTCCCAAAACTTATAAGCACTAAGTACTCATGAGTTGGAGTCATCCCATCGCAAGATGGTCTCTAGTTTTGTGTAAAAATTCAACGCAAATGCGACATATTCTGGACCGTCTTCTGCAACCGTATTTAATGCTGCTTTCCATTCATAGATTTACAAATAATACCTCAGCATTCGGACCCCGGAAGTAGGGGTGTCGATTCTTTTCTGACCTCCCGGGTCGCAGTGGAACCTGAACGCAGCACAACACGACGTAGAAAACATGGAGTCCCTCATGTTACTATATTTAACTCATTCAAAGTTGACGAAAAAAGATAATTTCTTTGTTGCATATGAGTATACATCAATGAACACGTACTTATGGACAATATATTCAATTTCTGTGAATACGTTCTTCTAAATATTACACACTGTAGCTTTAACATTTCTAATGAAACTTTTTCAACGGCAAGAAATGACCAGACCTGTGCAGCAGACGTTAAAAATGTAACATGTAATATTCATCCAGGCTGTGATGTGATGTGTGCATTTGCGCAATTTCTCGCATAATTTCTCTGCATACATTTGTGGCGCTCATGTGCACTGTTTTTTCTCCTCCTCCTCTGCGATACAAAGTAGAAAGTGCTGCTCTAATCACTCAGGAATCCCAGTGGATAAACAGACCAGTTTGCACTCGTCACAAGAAATCACGCTCACCTCACGTGCCTCTGCTGCCACACCAGGTCCAACTGTCTGTCCGTCTCACGGCGGGTTCAAACTCTTTGCTACGGCTTTGATTCGTAACATGTCGTTATGCATTTCCTCAAAGGTGCAATGGGAAACGTTTTGCGGCCGACCAGCACGCGCGTACACTTCACACAAACCCACACATTTGAAAAAATATTTCAGGAACCCTGTCATTTTATACTGTGTGTATTAATGCACAGTACTCATAATAGAATAACTGCTTACACCGTTAACTGTGAACTGAAAAATATGCTTGTCCCATTTCATTTTGGACTACACCGCGCAGTGCTACAGTGCTACAGTGCTACAATATGCACATTCCTATCCCCCTTGTGTAAATATTCTGACAGCGAGCTCACAGCGATTGGCGTAATCCATATATTGCTCTAATATTTTACCATCAAATTTCAGATCAGAGAGCAGTTTTGTAATGATCACATTCTGTTTTTGGTGACTTTTAAATGCTTTCATTCCCATAACGTATTGTACCACTACAACAGCTTACGACAGCTTGGCGCTGTCAATGTAACTGCTGGTGTGAGCTGACTCAACACCATACCAAATACTGTACAGCAGAGTTATGGTTTCTTGATAGAAAGATATAATACAATAATAATGATATTGCTAACATGATAACATCCGTTGGTTTGGTGCATGAAATTGTGAAGATGTATTGTTACAGCATTGCTATAGCCATTATATGTAAAGAAAAATGGACACACTGTTTTAAAGAATATGCCCTGATTGTGGGTATACTAAAAATACAATCAGATATCCTATGTATCAATATGTATTCAACTTTTGGAGCTGACAAGTCAAAGGTCAAGATCAAGAACAACGCCAACAAAAATATGGTCCGAAAACACTTCTCTGAGATATCTCTGCAAATAATACCGAGGCCATCTAAAAGGCTTATGTTGATCAAAAAAGAAAAAATGATTCCCCATCACATCTCATATTCTAAGTGACATCATGAAGAAGTTACATGGTGTCATGCGTAGTCCAAAAATGCATTTTTCCGAGGTATCTCATCTACACCTACATCCTGTAGGAATATAGAAACAGACTAAAGCTTATATAGATCGAAAGATCATTCATGATCATTTGGTAGGAATAACATCTTCATGACATCATTATGAAATGGCATCATTACAATATTTAAACACCCTGCCAACGCCTGATTGAGGTATATACAGCGTGCAGGGCATGCGTCGCCCCTCTGCTGCTTTTCATTTGATATGATTTTGGTTTTTGGTGCCCGCTGATGAAGTATTCACACCGGAGGGGTACTCATACGGTATTTAATAAAGTAAGGGGCTGTCAAAACCGAGGAAGCGGAGCCCAAAGTATTCTGCCAAGGATGAGCCACGCTCCCAAAAACTGGATCATACAAATCCCCCAAAATGCATCAAATTTACATTTGTCATCAGATACACTTAAATAATTATTCATGATTTCTCCTTATTAAAAAAAGTTGAAGGTGTCACATATTTATAAGACACAACATTGATACGACACATTCAAAAAAATCTGCCTTTCTGAGGAAGAGGTTGATGCTATGACATGAAGAATTAAATGATGCTTAGAGGTCTATTATATAATTTGTATCTGCGTTGTTAACATCCTTGCCACGTGGCAGGTGTCCTCACATACCAGGATTGTCCTGGTTGTCCTGATTAAAACAAAAAAAACAAAAAAAAACACTTAACATAATGGACTGAAAATCAGTTAAATGGCACCTGGAACATCTTCATTCATATAATGCGCTGTATATAGACCGAGGTAATCATTTGTATGAAAGGAGCTTTCACACACTACTGAGCACAGAGCAGGGTTATGTAAAGCCAACATGGCGTCGCCTGCAATAAAATGCAGTTTTTTTAATCGCACAGTTGTCGGTTAGACGTCTTGATGCGTTTCATGCAGTTTTCTTTTGAGAAGGAGCGCGGTTGCTTCCGCTGGGATGATTAGCTCCAATTATGTGAGTGGGAAAGAACGATTCATATTAATATCTCGGTGCCGTTCAGGCCTTCTTTAAGCTGCAGGACGGAATGAACCGCAGAACCCAGAGTCGTCAGCAGACAAATGGAAAAGCGGGTAGTTCCACATCGGCGCTCAAGGTTATCGCAACACTCCTTATCAGATTGGAGCCCCCCCCCCCCCCCCCAAAAAAATTTAAAAATCATTAAAACCCATTTATTTTGGATTGTAGCCAGATTTCTTTTTTACACCTTGTGACGCTGTCTGTCAGCCTGAATACTGTGAAATGGGCAGCAGGTGTGGCCAGACGTGCTGAAGGATTTGACTGTACCTGGTGTCACATTGGCCAGAAAGAGACGACTGTAATGGCCGAGTGGAACAGGTGAGCGGACGGGTGTCGAGCGGACGCCTCATTAACAGGCAGAACAATGGCGCGAACGGGGCAAGAGTGAGGACAGAAGGGAAGAGAGAAGGGAAATTGAGGGGTGTAAATAGAGGGTCGAGAGTTGTTTGACCTCTCGGAGAAGGAGAGTTCGAGGGGCGCGAGGGTTCGAAGAGAGGAGACGGGGGATGACAGAGGCGTTTGTTTTTTCTGGAGAGACAAATAAGAAGACGGACACGAAAGGCGGGAGGAACGAGTGAGTGAGCAGGAGGGAGAGGGAGACTGAGCTTTCCTTATACGGAGAGCTGTGAAAAATGTCCCATAGGAGACTTACACACCTGAATACCAAAAAGAACGATTCGCAGGAAGTAGTCTCAGTCCAAATAAGATTCGAAAAAGACAAGACGATTAGTCCTTTGACTGTTGTTTCTTCCTATAAAAACCAATCCAGCGTGTCAGCATGGTGATTTAAGCTAAACCTTAACGCTGAGGTCTGTTTCGAGCCATGATTCACGTGCAATATCCTCGTCCTTCCTCCTGAATTTAACCACGGCACGCAACTCCAGTGAGCAAGATGGAACCCGCCCTAGCAGCTGGTACACATTTTTTAATCCACAACATGTGGCCATGAATCCATAAAACATAACCCTGGGTAACAGTCTCTCAACCGGCTGTGGTGCTTTCAGACACCAGTGGATCCGGCGAGACACCAAAAACGGCCCTTATTTTCTTTCCTCTCGAGTATTTGGTGAAGCTGGGTTCTTGGAGACGGCAAAGATATGGGTGATTAGTCCCCGGGGCCACATTTTACCGATGTCTAGCCGTTTGATCAACGGAGAGGAGCTGAAGGCTCATTTCACCTGTTGCTGAGGCGGCTCGGCCCCAGAGACGTGTTCTTTTTTAAGGATGTACAATTAAATCTGCCGTGACATTATACAATCATCCGAGGGGTTTCGGACTCTGACCTTTAACCTCCCCCGGTGTAATGTCATCTAGGATACAATGCTCAGTCTGCTCCTACTTAGGAAAAGACCGTGTATTTTCTCAGGCATCGTTAGGCTGCGTCTTCCGAATGACGAGTTTCCTCACAAGCGGCCAACTCCTGTATCGAAGAGACAGCGTGACATTTTGAACCGTGCGTGATTACTTGCTCTTTGCCAGGAAGCAGTGTGTGTCTAGAAAAAAAAAATTCAGCGGAGATGCGAGGAGCGAAAGAGCCGAGGAGATATATTGAGACGGAAGGAAGAGGCGCAGGGAGAGTGATTCTCTTTTTTGCTTCTGAAGGACAGAGGAAGAGCTGCAGACACTGCACTTCCAATCAGATAGGAAAAGACCCAGTCATCAAGGTTTAGACTGGGCGGGTGTGTGCGTGTGTGTGTGTGTGTGCGCGCGAGAGAGAGAGTACAGTATAGGAGTGTATGGGGGCTGTGCTATGGCTGCACACCTAGGATGTGTCCCTCAGATTCTACATGGACAATTTACCGTGTGTGTGTGTGTGTGTGTGTGGTTGAGGGGGTTAACGTCCTCACAGAGACAGAAGTACAAATTCATGTGAGTGTGTGACAGAAGCTGTCAAATGAGTGCTGACGCACAGCAAGAATCTATTTTTTTGAATAATTTATGAACGTGTGCGATCAGACCGGCGCACCGATGGATTCCGCAGCGAAATTAGAGGAGAAAAAAACACGGGAGTCGTCTCGGGCGCGTTGAACTCCGAGACGCCGTCGGAGTCGTGGGTAGAACCCCCTGCCACAGTCACTCCGCCGAGGCTGTTCATGCCCCCTCTCATGCTTCGAATACAGTCTGAATACCAAGTGGCGGATGGGCCAATGGGTGCGGACGCGAGACCGCGCCAGATATAGGCGGGTGAAATCATGTGCCGCTATTACCCAAGGTATAAACAGGGAGCCCAATGAGAGTCTGATATGTTTTCTCCTGCGATTCTCCCACATCTCCTCACAAGATCGTGAGACAGAGCTCAGTCGTCTGTGAGCACGGGAGCAGGGCGGGTAGGCACAGTTCAGGCAGCGTGGCGAAAGTTAGTGCACGTCTGCTTAATCAAAACGGAATCATACCCCATGCTGTTGAATAATGATGGCAGGTTTTCAGCAAGTAAACATCCTCAATCACTATTCAGAGCTGCATCGTTCCCTAATGTCTCCACAGTATTTGGAAAAGTTTTTCAGAGGCTGTTGAGCAGTGAGAAAGAGGTGGTTGGCTGAGGCCGAGTGTGTGTGTGTGTGTGTGTGTGCGTTTACATATTTTAACCATCTCGATGGCAGACTGGATGTAGCAGAGCTGAACGGTGCCAAATTCCATGGCGCAGCCCGTGGGACGAGCTCTCCACGCACACACACACACACACACACACCCATAAAGGACACTGCCATATGGGATGTTGGTCCAACTTAAACATCCATCTAAACTGACATCTCCTCCCCTGTGTGAGTGTTTCTGCCTGTGTGTGTGTGTGTGTGTGTGCGCGCGCGCGTGTGTGTGTGTGTGTGTGTGTGTGTGTGCGCGTGTGTGTGCGTGTGTGCGTGTGTAAGAGGAAGCAGATTTAAATGGTGAGCTGAGGACAGGGAGAGAGTTGCGTATCAAGGGGGACGGCAGGTCTGAGGTCAAAGAGAAGAGAAGTTTAGTTTTTCCAAACTCTCCTCGTTTGGTAGCGCCTCATTTACTCCCCTCCCCCCGCGCACCGGGTGGAGGCGGGCACACCTGGGAACAAACCCACTGGTTCCAGGTGGTGGGAGGGAGAACACACTCAAGTGTGCCTTAAGTGACTCACCGTCAGGAGCACACTGGCAGCGCATCAGAACGGAAATGGAGCCTCGGTTCAGGAAGTTAAACGCGGCGACAACAAAAAAAAGGAGAAAAAGACGTCGCCGCCTGTGCTCCGGGATGTGTTCGAGTGCACGGTGCTGCGTACGGGAGATGTAAGGACTTCTTTTGAATGAATGTTTGCCAGGGGAAAAGAAAAAAAAAGTTGCTGCTTATTCTCAAGGAGGGAAAACATCGTGGCTGCTCTGAAGGAGGCGGGAGAGAGAATCCTCCTCTGCTTGAAATACCGCACCAATCGACTTTTACGCCAGGTTCTTTCGTTTCTTGGCCCCGTGCTTTCGCTTTCCACCGACTCCTGATAGCAGTGGGTCTGATAACACACTTCAAACACACCCATGGGTACAGAGATGGGCACATGTACACTGGCTATTGAAACAATGTGGGCGCCGGACAGGAAAATGACAAGTGCCGCATCTGTCTAAAGCCAACAGAGATACCTGCATTGCTCTCGGCCCCACTTTGTGTAGGGACCGTAATCTTCAGTCTCCTAACTGGCTGCCTCTCAAGAGCTTCTGGTACGTGACACACAATTATTTTAGGAATGGATACGCCTCTTGTAGTTTAAGTGTTTTTAGTTGGGTTTTTTTTAACAAACAGCCCTGAAGCCCAATAGTTGGCAGGAGCCGTTAATCCCCAAGTTGCCTAGTTAGATCAGGGATAAAATCACGACGCACTTGTCTTTAGAAGAATATCCTCCCCAACGAAATATCAATAAGCCATCCCATGGTTCGGCAACGGGGCAGCGAGATATAATCGGACGGCCGAGATTACTATCGCACACACACCCGCTCCCCCCTACAGCTACAGTGTAATACAGTGACGATACAACGAATCTAAAAAGAGGAGAGAAAAGTAGAGCCAAGGGAAGGGAAAGAAGGGATGCTAGAGGAGCAAAGAGAAAAGAGAACACTAATAAGCATAAACATGGGCGGGGGGGGGAGAGAAGTTAGACTCCTAACTGGTTTATGAAGAGCGGAAAAATACACTCAGTCCGGGGGACTGTTAGCGGCAGATGACAAACTCACATCCAAAAGGTCACCTCTTTTTATTGATTTAGTGGTACACACACACACACACACACACACACACACACCAGGGATGTAGTACTCGAGTCCTGTACCCGGACTTGAGTCGCTATTTCCGGGAGTCGTGGCTCGACTCGAACTCGCGCATTAATGACTCGGACTTGGACTCTGACCGGAGGATTGAATGCAGGAGGACTGGAGCTTTCATGAAAATCGGACTGGAAGGTGGACGAAAGTCCCTGACAACTCGCCTGTTCAATAGGTCCGTCAATTTAGTCTGTAGCAGTTTCTCGCGAGGGCAGGGCGCGCGTGTCCTCTCCCACCCGCAGACTCGCCGCGCCCCACGCCGTGAACATATTTGGAGGATGCAGCGGGACGTGGCCCGGGTCGTGAAGTTTGCCTTGGCAGATTTCGCTTCCACGTCCGGAAAGAGCTCCGCTAAATGCACAGTTTGTCGGCGAAAAAAAGTCTGGGTCGACGTCTAATTGTGTCATCCTTGTAGACCCTCTTTGATTTGTGACTCGGACTCGGACTCGGACCTTGAACACCGGCGGCTCGAGACTCGACTCGAGAAGGACACATATTTGCGATCGGGCCTATATGAGGGCGACGGCGTTGTACTTGTGTCCTGTTGATATCACGAGCGGCAGCGGCTCGTGTTCTCACAGCATGCGTGCGCTGTAACATCGTCATCTGTGGGACGGGCCTCGTCGTGACCCTGGAGGGGGCCGAGAGGAGTACCGACAGCTTGTCGGAAGTTCTGGCGCACACCAAAGTTTTCACAACAGTTGAGTCAAGCGCTGCGCACCCACGTCGTCCTCAAACATCTAGTTTTGTGAGGGGATGCGGGACGAGACTTTTTTCAAATGACTTTTTCTCCGAAATGGCTTCACCGAGTGGAATAAAAGCCGTTGGGTGTCAAACGCGAGAACGTGACAATTTAGCTGACACGCAGCGACGTGGCGATAAATTTAAATTGACACATTCTGCTCCTCAAGCCGGGAGATTATTTCGAATGGTTAGTGCGGTTGATTCACGGCATTCGCTCCTTCTCTTTGTCTTCCTGCCGTATATCTGTTTTGGTTTTTTTTGTTCAATAAAGCAGCAGAGACCCTGCGAGACAGAACGCACAACAACTCATTACATTCTCTCTCCATTTCTTTTTCTTCTCTCTCCCCATCGCCACTAGTTTTCCTCTCATTTTGTCTAACCGGCTTTGGCTCAGCGTTGACATTATTGCCAACATTAATTGCAGCCTTGTCTGTGATCGTGTGTGTGTGTGTGTGTGTGTGTGTGTGTGTGTGTGTGTGCGCGTGAGAGAGAGAGAATGTGCACATGCTTAAGTGCATCCCTATCCCTGCAGTCGGCTGGAATCACTGCAGGAAACCTGGTTACAGTAGCCAATTAGAGGCCACACACAGTTGTACGCCCACACACACACACACACACACCTGCACACACACACACACACACACACACACACACACACACACACTGTTGAACTGCTAATGTCTGCCCAGTACTGTATGTTCGTTCAGCGATCAGTTGTCGCATTTGAAAATGGAGCAGATCTTCTTCCCTTCAGCCATGTTGTCTGTTTATCCGCGTTACTCTCTTCTCCCTCGTTTTTTTTTTCGATCAGACAGCGAAGAACCAATTACCGTCCGCGTCTCCTTCCGGCCGGTCTCCTGCTGGTTGGCTGAGAGCCGACCGATCGCAGGTCTCGCAAGGGGGGGGGGGGAGCTGACCTGAGGAAATGTCATCTTGCCAAGTGACGGCTCCTCTGTCATTTAATTGAGCGTGTCTATGGATCGCACACCGCAGTCAGTCCCCAGCATTGTGTTCCAGATTAAGAACAGTGAGCTCGGTCCTCCTATGCACAACGAAGGGACGACGTCGAACTCAATGCACATGAGCCTCGGTTATCAACAGGAGCCGAGAAAGAGAGATGTTTGTCTTCGTCTCCTTCCCCGAGGGTACGACAACACCGAGGGGGGGGGGGGCGTTCGCTCGCGAGACCGCAACCGGTCCCTTGGCCACACGGCGTCGACTTGCTCGGCGGCGCCATTTGCCGAACAGCTACCGCACTCCTCCGAGGCGTGACGCATCACCGATCCAGCACGCTCTTTTTCTTTTTTGGGTGGCAAACGGGAGTTTTAGTGGGATTAGCGGGGAAGGTAAAAACTCCCCTCAAAGCTCCACTGGGCTTTCTTTCAACGCTTAGGATACAGAGAGGCTCTGTTTGTGTCGTTGTGTGTGTGTGATGGGTTTACAGGTTGTCCTGAAGCCCCTAAATTGCATTAAAAAAACATAAAGGTCCAAGGCCAGCCAGTGCTAAAATGAACCATTAATGGGACATTTAAACCACATCTCTTAAAATAAAACCCTGTTACAAGAGCTGCAATGAGAGCTGTGAGCATTAATTAATCATTTGTCAGCAAAAATGAAAACAAAAAATTGGATCCGATGTGAGATTTTGTGACTATTCTACATTTTGTATTATTCTAAACCGGATATGTTTGGGTTTCGGACTGTTGGTTGACGCGGCCCTCTTTACTGTCACTTCTCTTGCTAACGTTTACGGCCGCATCCTTGTGAAATTCACACTCGCACCGCCGTGTTCCTGGCTCGGGTCTTTCAACCGGGTGAATGTAACATATCTGCATTTGCTACAAGAAGAATATGTCGCGGGTCTGACCCAATAAACCCTGAAGACCATGAACTTAAGTGTCTAGTGGACTTTTAAGTTCTCTTCCTTAGTTAAGTTACCTTTGTTATCCCCTGTCTGTGATCTCTTGAGTCCTTTTCTTTTTTATTCTGAAGTCCTTTTCCTGGTGTCTGCACTTCCTTTTCCTCTGTCTTGTTTCCGTTCACTTTACCTTTGCGCCCAAGACTGTTAGTCTGTTTTTCTGTTGGACTATTAAATATCTTTATTTTTTTGCACTCGGCATTCGGGTCCTGCTCCTTGACACGTGACAGAACCAGCACAGGACCTTTCCGTGTGTATCCGTGCGCACTCTTATATGTCAGACGGAAGCTAAAGTAACAGTGAAATCTCGATTCCATCCATTCAAGTTCATTGCAGAGTCACGCTGCTGCTGCTGCTGCAAAACAGCCGGCTTTCCACCGAAGCTACATTTGTACGTTAAAATACCCGACATGCAGGTACAAAGGTGTCTCCCTCTGAGCGCCTCAACCCCCTCTGTGTATCCATGCACATCCACGTGGTACTGTAACAGAGCGTGACTAACCCAGCGGAAAAGTTCCATCCGGGGCTCCATTGCGAATCCTTTGGCTGCAAAGTCTGCGTGGCCTTTCCGCGGCCAACTCCACGGGTGAATCACAGATACTGGAGCGATGTTTTCGCTGGGAGTGATCCGCCGGGGTCTGAACACGGATGTTCGCACGGATGCCGAGGCCCGGGGGCCAAACTGAGTGGGAGGTATCAACAGTCGCTTCCTGCCGACTGCACAAAGAGGGCGACGCTTTTTGAAAACGCAAAACATCTCCTGCAGCTCGCTCGCGCCTTTTGTACCCGAGTTCCTCTCTTCCCGCCTCGCCTCCTTCATCTGCACATCTTCCGCGCTCTTTCTTTAAATACTCGTCTCGCTACATCGCTACGGCTGCTTCCTCCCTGCAGCCCTGAACGAGACGGAGACCACGGTGTGAAATAGAAACCTCAATAAAAAGGTTCTCTCTAACAGCTAGCAATGATCTTTCCACCTTGTCTCCTTTTTTCCAGTTTGTGGCCTGCACTCTCTCTCTCTCACACACACACACACACACACACAGACACACACACACACACACACACACACACACACACACACACACACACACAGACAAACCCACACTCCCGTGTCCCCTTTTTACTTTACATTAACCTGCATCTAAAATCTAGACCATGCCTTTACATGATTTAGAGGAAATACATTTACTGCAAACCGGACATTCGAATACGTCCCCAAGCCGGAGATGTTGCCTCGAGTCTTTTCGCCGCCGTGTTTCGCAAAAAAAATTATTAAAAAATGCACGATTTCCACGGGTGATGACTGTTTTGGTCTCGTGCACTCAGTACGCCAAAGCCCCAGAAAATCAAACGGAAGGGGAGAGGAGCTGATGAAAAAGGAAAAAAAAAAAAAGTTGATAAGGTCATCTGAGTAGATTCCAGATATTTTCTGTGCGTGCACAGCAACTGAGGTCTGCAGCAAGTTATTGGCTGACGACTGCATAACCTGGGTTTTTGCATCTCGGGCAACAGGGGTTGCCTTTCCCTTGGAGAATGGTACAGTAACTCTATATTGTCCTATATATACTGCAGTCTGTGTGTGTGGGGGGGGGATTGGTGTCATCAAACATTTCCTCTGTTTGTTCAACCCTGCGGAAGATGTAAATATGACATCATTATGTAAATCTCCACCAGGGAAACTAGAGCTGCTCTCAGACGTGCACTGAGTTCTGTATGTGAGAACGTGAATGTCTCCGCAAAAAGTCGCCGCTTACATTTTCCGAAACCTTTCCCGGCAGCCCCCGTGAGTCGAATGTCCGGAGAACGTCCGAGTGAGCACACGTGACAACACAACAGGAGAATCTCGGAGTGTTCCACGGCGGCGGAGTTACCCCCACGTCCTGCCTCCTGCTGCTCCGACCAGACAACGCGGAATGTCCCGCAAATTTCCCCGCCGCTGTGAGCGCGTCTGACTCGGACAACCTCCTGCTGCCTTCGCCGTCCGTGAACGGCAAACGCCCGGACGCAATTTTGCGTGACATTTTCTGGAGTTCAAATTTAGCATTCCTGGCTGCCGCTGTGCACATGTCGCAGTCTCCATGGGCAAGACCCCGAACCCCTAAATTCCTCCTGATCCATTCCTGGTCAGACCACCATGGCTAACATGAAATCCCGCCGCCATCTGTGTGTTTGTGAGTGCGTGAATGAGAGGCAAGTTGTAAAGCACTTTGGATAAAAGGGCTTTACGAATGCATGCATTTACCACGCCAATGACTAAAGGTTGGGGTATCGCCGCTTCTCCTGCTCTGAGTTTCTTGTTTCTTTTCCGTGGAAATGCAATGCAGGATTGCTCAAGTGGCAGAAACCTGCAAATCCTGCAAATTCAACCGGATGCCGACGTCCAATATGTGCCCAGAAATAACGCGTGTGAGCCCATCAGGCTAGGCAGCGTTTAGGCCAGATGAAATCAGGGGAGGCTTTGGATACCTGATTTCACCAGCCCAGCTTTCTTATAATGAGAATGAGCCGCCTCTCCATTCTCACAAAGACTTCTAAATGCAACAGAATTGCCTCTGTCCCTAACTCACACTTCTTTTCCTCGCCGCTCCCATTTTCACTTGGCCCGGCTTCGTGCCCCTGATGTAAAAGACAAATGTGACCGAGGAAGGGGTGACACAAAGGGAGATAGATAAATTGATAGTGATGAGGAAATATTAACATTGAGAGAGATTGCTAGGCAGAAGAGATTACAATGGAGGAGGGCGATGCCAGTACAATTGTACCGAATGATAAGGGCGTTACAGCGTGCGTGTGCGGGTGTGTGTGCATGCGTGCAGAGGTTCGACCGGGGCTTGGCGCAGCATTGTGAAAAGGACGATTGGTGTTAAATTGGGGTGAAAAGAGGCTTAGGTTGAGATAGAGGGACTGTATGAGAGAGGGGGGAGAGAGAAAGCAAGGGGGAGATGGTCACCCTTCACTCCACACATGGCTTAGAGGCTATAGAGACATCGACAGGCTCAAAATCTGGCTAACACTGCCAAAGCCCCGCAGACGCACACACACACACACACACACACACACACAACTCATTATGTGTCATTCCCAACAGCTACAGTGTATTTAGGGCTGTTTGCCTTTCAATTTTAAAAACTATTTATTCACTTTGATTCATCGGCCTTGACTCTTCAGATGGGACAATATTGCCAGCGTCCATGACAAGCAATATTTTACATCGCACAGTTCTTCCGTTTATTGTCCACTGTGGCTTTGCATGCATACAAAATCACTAATTCCTTTTCGAAATGAGAATCCCAAAGCAACTGTTTACCAAAGATCCAACGTAGATAAAGCACTCTGTGACTTTATGACCGGTTGTACAAGTTTTCAGACTTGCATAGTTGAATGCTAATATATTGTGATCTTCTTTAATATTTGGAAGCAGCCTCAGCAGATTAACGTCCTCCTAAAATCTTTTTTGACTTAGCGTCTACAGCCGCTCCGTCAGGCTGTGCTCTGGCACGCTTTTTTTGCTAAGAGCTGGAGCATCGACAAAGTCGGGACGACTCATCCTGAGGTGGATGTGAACATGTCGTGGCTGCCATCCAGTGCTTTGCTCAGTTTGAGCTCAATTAATACAAATCACATCCATTTTACATCACAGCTTACCATTTAGCATGACGTATAACCTATTTCTGATTTGTTTAACATACCTTCTGTATTGCCATTTGATACCAGCCGCAACAGCTGTGAGTTTGTGTGTGGGTGCTTGTGTGTGAGTCATGATGGTAAAATGTGGTCTAGACAGACTTACTGAAGCAGCAACCAGCACATAAGCAGTTTTGAGTATACTTTCAAAAGTGTTGTCTGTCACATAGATAGTGTCACTGCCATGTCACTGTCAAAACGTTATAGGTACAGTTGAAGGCCAAGTTTGAAGATGTGTCTTCCAACCCCAAGCCGTGACAACTGAGCACTCTAGTAATAATGAATAAATGACTACTAGGTACTCATTTGGTGATGTAGTAATAATTACTGATACCCATGTTATAATCCAGTTATGATTTCCCATACTCATGTGCAAATGTAGGAATGACTACTGATACTCAGGAAATAATGTAGAAATAACTACTGATACTCGTGCAATAATTTGGCAATAATTACTGATATTCATGTGACAATGTAGTAATGACAACTGATATGCATGGGGTAATGTAGTAATGATTTCTGATACTCATGTCATATTGCAGTACTGACTACTGATGCCAATCTTATAATCAGGTGATGATTACTGAAACTCATGTGATGATGTAGAAAGGACAACTGATATGCATGTAATAATGTAGCAATGATAACTGATATGTATGTGATAATGACAACTGTTATGCATGTGATAATGTAGTAATGGCAACAGAAACCCATGCAATAATGTAGTAATGACCCTCGATACTCATGTGATAATGTAGTAATGGCAACCGATACGCATGTGATTATGTAGCAATGACAACTGATATCCATGTAATAATGTAGTAATGACTACTGATTACTCGTGGGTGGGAATGTCAACATGTTGCGTCATGGCTGGTGTGATCATGTTGTAAGATGGTCTTTAGTTTCAATTCATTTTTCACACTGTGCACTTTAATTAACAAGCTCTTAAAACTTGTTTAAGCTGCTTAACACATTATAGCCAAAACCAGCGAGTCTTGTTAAGTCGTATTATCATTCCAATTTGGTTTAACTGTGAATTAAAGTCCGCTCTCCGTTACCATGCACAGATTGTGTAACATTCATGCAAAAAAATACTTTTATTGAGCAAAATTCTGTTCTTTTCAGTTTAACTGTTCAAAAAAATGTACCGTTGCTTGATAAAGTATATGGGTCATAGATTTTATTGAACAATGTTTGGGTTAGAGAGGGTAGAATATGCCGCTGAAGGGAATAGCTTCAGATGGAATGTATGAATCCTTAATGCAGGATGTTTTACTAGAAGGCAGTGCCAGGGAGGATGTAAAGTACACATCTTTGACAATTTAAAAATGGTGGTTTAAAAATTAGACTCATAGTAAAGAGCTGAAGGTTTTTTTTTTTGCTGCTGATGTCGGTTGGTTTACATGTTAAAATAATGTTTGCCACATTCATTCATACACATGTCTAAAGCCAGTTGGTTTGCTACAGTGCACCAGGAACAGGTCTCTGAACATAATAAAGGGAACTGCCCCGTTGCTTGTGTCCTAATTGGATTAAAATGTTGCCCGCCCACATAAACCACGTATCATTGCCTCGACGGCGTTAAATTCGCCTTCCCAGAGAACAGTTTCACACTTCCCTTCAAAGTACAAGGGATAGAAGTTAGTTAATCTTGCCGGTGATTTGTTTTGGAGAGAGAGAGAGGATTAAAAGTCAATTTATTCCTTTTCAAACAGACGACGGTGGGAGGGAGTGGCAGAGGCAAATAGAGGAAGAGAGGGAGAAAGAGTTCTCTGTCCAAATTACTTTAGTTTAATTAACATTGTCATTGTTTGCACGGAGAAGACAATCTCTAGAGAATTACAATATAATGTGCCGCTGATGTTTATCTCTTAAGCTAAACCTACGCCATATATAATGAAATTTCTACTGATGGTGATTTACTACGACAGCCGTTTTATTGATTTCTGTAGCAGCTGGCGGAATGGATTTCATGAGGACTGGTGTCAAGCCCTTAATATATCATTGTGCTTTTAATCATGATATAAATGGCTTTCATTTAGAAATATTTGTTCACCATGAATACAAAATCAAAAGAAAATGATTTTTTTTTTTGGTCTTTGGGCAGTTTATTTTTAGTTATTTCAGTTTGGAGTAGTACATCTGGCTGGTCTGGTTTCCATCTCTCTCTCTTTCCTCCTCCTCATCCGACATACATTCCCATCTCCCTCTCTGGGGAATGAAACTTTGTGACCTTCGTGTGCACAAATACTCAAGCTGGATGTTGAGAATTGCAAATTGCCATTACACAGTATGTACAGCGGTAAGTGCAGGCTGTATGTCACCTGTGAGGCATAACCCGGGGTTTCATGGCACTTTTCCTCATCACTCTCTAATGCCTTTTTTTCTGTTCTGAGCACAAAGTGATGACAGAAAGCGATTCAGACGAGTGCGTCAACATTTCAATCATCTCCTCTTTTCTCTCTCAGCGGGACAGGTGGGTGGACGGAAAGAGGACGATGATCGCGGCTTAGTTCCTTTGGTGAGAATAGAAATAAAGCTGTGCAAACCCCGCCCTCCCGCTTCCCCCTCGGTTGAGATCATGGCATTGTAAGTCTATTAAAGCAAAGCAAAAACATCCCTCCAACTCTCAAGGTCTCTCTCTGAACATCTGTGACACAGTGCATGAGTTTAACAATCAACCTTTCACTGGAAAACTGAACGGCCGCATATCAACACACCAATGCGCTTCTCGAGGTCCATCCGCCGGCCGAGGGCCCCCTGCTGCGTGCGTTTGATTGGACGGTACCTATCCGGGGCCCGATGACGGTCTGGTAGACATGCGGCAGTCGACTGTGACATTGGAGTGGTAAACCAGCATTGTTAGTAAAGGCATTTCGTTCCGCCATTGGCGTCAGCAAGGGTTCAGGCAATGTGATCTTTTGAGAACACCAGCAGTCTAGTTGCCGTGTGCTCCACCATACAGTAGATCCCTACACACAGTGTTTGCGTTTTCTTCGCGTGCGGCTCAGATCTCTTTTCTTCTCAATAATCCAATCATCTCTCGTGCCTTTAACCGGATTAAGAAAAGGGTTGCCCGGGAAATCTTTACATTTGTGGCGTGGTGTTTGGACTCCTGTCTTCATAGGATTGCCTTTCGTCGCCTATGTTCTCAGCCGAGTGTCCCCTTCTATTTCAGTTTCCTGTCCGTTACTCTTTATTCTTCATTTGTTAGTTGTTGTTTTTTTTCCAACTAGACACGGAACATCCATGTTTGGATGTTTGCATACTGCCGTCCCTCTGTTGGTTTTATCCCATGTTTCTGCTCTTGATCTTGTATTTCTTTAGAATATCGAATCGCTCGATCGCAGAGCTCAATCTGTAATCACTCCTTGCATCCAGTCTCGCCGTTGCCTCTGTGAGCGCACACTGTGCCTCAGCATGAGCTCGAACCTCACACAAGCCGTTCCTCTCCTTCATTTTCATATTTAAAAAAAATAAATAAATAATAATCCCATCTACTAATTCTATGACTACATCTTTATTCAGGACGACAAATTGGTTCTTCAAAAACCCAATCCCCTCTCTTGGAAATATTGAGGTCACCCTTCAGAAGTGGCGCAGGGACCACAGCTGCCGTGAAAGAGGTTTTCAACAGTTAACTTCCACGCACGCTGAGCTGGTCCCTCTGCTGCTTTGTGTGCGGCAAACGACTCGACGTCATTGTGCCTGCAAAGACTCCCGTCAGAGAGGGACGTTGCAAAAATCGGTGAATTTTTAACTAGAAACATTGGGGTTCAGAAAGCGCGGCGACATGGTGACGAATCGCACGGCTTGTTTGTGACCCACCGTAGCTCGCAGGCTAACTACCGGCTGTTGCAGTTTCTCAGCATCCTTCTGTGCTCACCTGCGTGCTGACAAAATAAGAGGTGATTCTCGGGAACATTAAACATTTTGTAGTTTGTCGATGTAGTTACAGTTCAGCAAGCTGACATTTTTTTTTCTATTTAACGCCAGAGAGGCGGCACAAATTCTCTCTCCGGCTGGTGCAATTTTGGGATTGAGTTTC
Source organism: Scophthalmus maximus (assembly GCF_022379125.1). NCBI lineage: Eukaryota > Metazoa > Chordata > Actinopteri > Pleuronectiformes > Scophthalmidae > Scophthalmus > Scophthalmus maximus. Next base: position 5,971,629 of record NC_061523.1, on the reverse strand, counting down.
TGTTTTTTCATTTCATTTAATCCCGGCCATTGCCATATTCATGAGTTGAAGAGGTCGACCTTTTCGCAGGTAACCATTCACAGAAACCTGGGACGAATGTATGAACACACACAGGAGACGGAAGACAACTTGTGTTTTCGGCTGTGAGGGAATTAGCCGGGAAAATTGTTAAATGACACTCTGCTAAACCACAGCGGGGAGATATTAACATTTGGACCTATGACATTTTTAATGGAGTGGACAGGGGGAGATAATTTGGGACGGACCATATTGTTGTTCATTACTGAGTCTCCCTCTGCGAGTGACCAGCAGGCGTGTGTGTGTGTGTGTCTGTGTGTGTGTGTGTGTGTGTGTGTTTTTTTAAGCATCCCTCCCTGTGGTGTGTGTCTGTGAGAAATGATGGATAGATGTCAACAGCAGGTCTCCCTCTCATTCCTCCTTTCTGTTTACAGTGTCTGTGTGTGTGTGTGTGTGTGTGTGTGTGTGTGTGAGTGAGAGATGGATAGATGCGAGTGCAAAGGTCTGTATTTGTCCAGACTACATTAAACACCTGTTCGCTGGCCTAATGTGTACAACCCTGTGTCCCCGGGCTGCTGCGGCGGTGCAGACATCCTGTACGTGCACAGAAGGACAGCAGTGTGCACTGTGAACACTACCTCAAGAGTTTTCTTTTATATTGGTCAAGACAAGCTCTCACCAAAACAACAACCCCCTTTGCAACGGGGAGTCTGGTCCTCCCACGTGCATCCCAGGGAACTACATTATTGATCGATTTCATTGATTTTTTTTTTTGTTTAATTGTCTGTCAAATGAACTGGGATCCCTATCGTAGAAAAAAAAAAAAAAGAAACCCCGCGGGCACCACTGGTGTGAGCATGCTGCTTCAGGTACTGCTCGGACGATGACATAAAGTTCAGGGGTCTGTGGCGCGGGCCTAAAATAATGACCCTCGCCAAGACCGGCTGTAAATGTTACGCCGGGTCAGGAGCAGGCGTAGGGTCAAAGTCGAAGTCTCCGCTTCACGTGAGAGATGGCATGGGTGTGTGGCGCGGCGCAAATTACACTTCAACGGGCAACGAGGATCGCTCTGATCATCATCAGTCACGGCACAGAATCGGGCGTTCGCATTGGACGTGCGTGGCTAAGACGAGGTGTAGGTAAGACCGGTCGCGGCAACCGGCAACATGTTGGTCTCTCAAATATCCCTAAAAGAACAGAAACTGTTACCATGACGATACACGACTAGGGTAATGACACAAAAACCTGTTGGTTATTGGAGGCGTGTGGCAGCCATGTTGGGGCTCAATTGTACGGAGCGGACTTTAATAAGCCCACGGGGGGGTTGTCAGCTCAGCCGGTTATCGTACGGATAACGTCCTCCGCGTCCACGTCTCTGCCATGGCCGTCGGTGCCTAAATCGAATTGGCACGACTAAAGCACGGAGAATCAACATCGATGGGGCCGACGGCTCGCGCTACTCTAACTGCAGTGCTTTACATTCATGGTGGCGGTAACGATCGCTCGGCACCCGCGAGCTTTCCCCCCGGATGTGTCCTTGTGTATCTTTTCTCTCCTGCTTCAGGTTTTTTTCTACCCTCCGTCTTTTCCTTCTCCACCTCTGGCTGTTACATTACACTTTCATACCTGTCCCTCGCTCCACTTTTGTCGGTTTTAATCCTGTGGAATGATTGATTCCGCGCAGCTCTGCCATTATGTTGTGATTACGCAAGTTGTCAGTCACACACACACACACACACACACACACACACAGATAGTGGTAGGTGTCTAATGAAGTGTCAGCAGTCTTGCAACAAGCAACAGTGGAATCCAAATGAATGAAATGAGCGCAGGCACACACACACACACACAAACTCACACACACACACACACACAAACTCACACACATGCACACACACACACAAACTCACACACACGCACACACACACACAAACTCACAAACACACACACACACACACGCGTCAAAAGACTCTCGTCTTCCACCTAATAACGTGTCACTACTGCTGACACTGCACCATCTACTTAAGCAACATTGCTTTTGTGCATGTGTGCGTGCGCGTGCAAGGCGGTAGGAAAGAAAGACGCAGATTTTGTTTGCGTGTCTGTGCGCGTGCGACTTCCCTGCAGTGGAGAGAGTGAATGAAGTGGGCTGTTTGTGAAAACACACTCGAAAGGCTTTTATTTTAATCGAAGGGTGCTCATGCGTGAGCCGTACCTGCGAAGGTTCGGTAATCCATTCATTCGCTTTCGCCAAACCTCAGACACCAATTTCAAAGGGGGGGGGGCCTCTTTGGAACACACAGCAATGTGTTTAGCGACCCGGATATTTGCAAAAAAATCGTGGCCTGAAAGCGTGAATGATTTCAGGGTAATGACTCTGACCGCACTTATTGCTACATGATTGCACAGCTTGATTCGCACAATGGAGCAAAGTGACACAAAGTCTGGAGTCTAAACAAAAATAGCACGTGTATCCATCTACCATCGGTACTTTCTGCACACTGCTTAGTGCATGGGACGCAGTACTTATTGACACCTACTTCTTCAACAAGGTCACGACCTAAGAGTCACAATTCAGAATCAACAGCAAAAACTGAGCCGCAGAGACATTCACATCCAGGAGTGTTTCAAAAACCGATGCGGTGACTTGCTCAGATCCTTTTTTTTGTGTGACTGATTATTTGCCGTTCAAAACCTCTCATCTCTCTGCACGTGTCACCGGGAATCTTCAGTGAACAAAAGGACGACGCATCCCAAAAATACCTGTGGAAATTACTATGTTTGGGAGAAAGTTGAGCTGAGTTGATTATCTGCGCTTGTTAGAGTTGAATATCTCAAGTACAATGCCACTTTCTAGTCAGGTTGCTGCTTTGTGTGTGTGTGTGTGTGTGTGTGTGTGTTTACCATGCTAATGATGGCAGTACTGGGGATTTTTGCATTTGAATCTATCTACATATACCTGTGTGACTTAGTATTCTTTGCTAATGATGACTTTGATGTGGAGCAAACACAGAGACTCACACACACACACACACACACACACGTGCAGAGTCTTTGAGGTGTGTGTCCCGCGGTTTGTGGCAGATGGTCTAAATTATACAGCCGAGAAGAAACAGAAAATTGTTTGTATTTCTGTGGTCTCTCTCTCTCTCTCTCTCTCTCTCTACGTACCAACTCTCTCTCTCTACTGTACCAACGTGACATGGGCTCACACTGATACCGGAGTCGGAGTTCACCAATTGAGCTCTTATAATATATACTTCTGCTTAAGACATCCACGGTGTCCGTCTTCCCTGAACCAGCATCCACCCCATCGATTATTCCATTTCAAGGTTAACATTGCCATTATATATATATATATATATATTTTTTTTTTTCTTTCAAGCAATCTACAATTATTTATATAATTCTAGAAAAATGACATCACTGGTGCACATTTTTTGTAGTCCATGTGTTTTCATTCTGTGCTCACTGGTCAGATCTCTCAAGGACAACAGCCGTTAATTGCAGTGTCCTCTTACGACCACCGGTGGCTGCTAAAGTTGTACATTCATACATCGTTTAAACTGTCTTTAATGAGAGCAGACCTTTGTATAACACAGGAGATGAGGTTTAAAAAAAAGGGCCCCTAGAATTATCACATTATTAAATAAGTACGTTTTTTTTGGGGGGGGGGGGGGCCAGTGTGGGACAATGAAGTAATCAGCAAGTAACGATCCTTTCACACATATTAAAGTGTTGCTGCAGATGTTTTCACATGACGCAATCGAGGACACTTTAATAACTCCACCCTGCAATCTATATTTCATGTGGGTTCAGGCAAAATGAGTTGGAGAGATGTGTGTAGGGTGGCTCTTTATTACGAGTCCATGCGGCCCTTCAACTAAAACTACTTGTCATACATCTTTGGACATAAACTAATTGGACCCTGCATCTCAAATCATTCCGGACCTCATCAAGACGTGCCCCGTTTCCTTTTGAGGCGGCGCCATACGGTCAATAAAGTACAAAATAAGCGTTCATCAAATGAAGGATTATTACCCAAGCTCATTAGAAAAGTCAGGTGCCGAGATGCCTGGACATTTTAACATCAGTCATTTCGCTGGTCGCCTTTTCCGTCGGCTCAGTTTCAGTGGTAGATTGGATGTGAGGCGGAATGATGGATCGTGTTTGGTAATCATCTCATTCCTCTGTCTTTTCTCACTCTCCTCTCTGTTGGTCCTGGAACCAAAAAAGCTCACATCAAATCACCACAGGCTAATATTTGCCGGGCGCGACGGTTTATGTACGGCAAACTAAATTGGTCTGCTCCCCGCCTTCCCTCTTCTGTCTCTCCCTGTTTATCTTGGACTGACTCTAAATATACACATTTTAAACAGTGAATAGTGTAGTCGCTGTTCTTCCAATATTGGAGGTGCACACACGGGGAAAAGGAGATCAGGGCCTTATATAATCTTCAAGCAAATGAGCCTGTGTTGAAGGAGAGAACGTGTTGTTTATCTCATCATCTCCTCTTCACCTCGCTCATCAGGCTCAGCCCTGAATCTGTCTTTTCAGAATTACTACACCATTCAGGGCGCACTTCTGTGGCGCTCTGTAATGCACACTAGGAGCCATTTAAAGCCAGATTTAATGTTAAAAACCAACACAGTCTGGAAAACAAAATTTTACTCCCCCCCCCCCACTGAGAATAGCTTATGAAATTTGTATAATGGGCAGAAAGAGAAACAGTGGAAACGGGATGTTACATAACCTAAGACTGAACAAGAATGAAATAGCATGGCATAATAGAGAAAACAGAATATATTTTATAACATATGAATCCCATTCAGAACATTCAAGTGACACTTCCGTCTTTGGATGAAGTGGGGGGCTTTTTTTTTTAATCGCCATTCTGATCTTCTTTGTTATTCGCAACGAAGTTGGATTCTCAATGAAGCAATAGCGCAATTAACTAAGTAAGAGACATCGTATGTTATTATGAGTTTAGACAGAGTAACTGTGGGCCAGGGGACAAATCAGACCACAAGTAACAGTATACTGTACATCTTCACGGTATGGAGGTGAAGATGACTGTTAACCCGAGCCAACATCACTAGCTGCTTCGCCAGACTACAACTGTAAAGGTGCAAGCCGCCATTTCTTGCACTGATATATTGATTTGGTAAAAATGTGAAACAGCAGCTCCAAAAATTGGCCAGAAACCGCCACACAAATCGCACTGCAAAGATACAAGGCACACCGCTCCTGTCCTGGCTCTTTAGCATTAGCAAAGTGCTAATTTAATTCAAGCGATCTAACGACACATCATCTGCTGAGCAGCCACAGAGAGAGGCACAGTTACACAGCAACTGCATCTATCTATCGAAATGTTACCCAACGCTAGTCACCATAAAGTGCTGGTCATATACCAGATCGAGGGCGTGTTTTGTTGAATATGAATTCAACTTAGCCTTCCATGTCATTTCATGTAGTAGAGCCTTTCGGATTTTTGCCTATAATTGTTTTTTTCCACCGAAAAACAACACTGAGCTGTCGCTGGTTTACGTGAGTTGAATGCAAAATACATCGATTGACGTTGAACATCCATGGTGGCCTTTGACGCGAGAACCTTTACTTCAACGACCCTGTCCAACATGTCACAGGTTCTCCTCAGGATCCTCGTGATCGCTCCTCTTCTCGGCAAAAGATTCTCGGCTCTTCAAACATACATTGCCGGGCACAGGTTTTGAAGTGCGATGCCACACGCAATAACGGCAACAACTTCCACCGTGAACCTGGAAGTCATCTGTAGTAAAAAAAAGTTTAGCATTTATGACAGAGGAGGATGAAAGGCGAAAGGACAATTTCTGAGGGGGTTATCCCACATTTTACACATTCTATTTTCCATTTGTCTCTTTTATTTCCTATCAATTTTTCTCTATGGCTATTTTTATTTTGTTAGGCGTCCCTGTTTTTTCTCCACCGGATTCACTTTCATGCCTTTTTCCTCTCTCTGTCTGTATAACGACTGTTGCACATAGTGGTTCTTAAAGGGGCAGTAGGTGATTCTAAAGAAACACACGTTTTGTAAAAATCAGTTTAATATTTCTTCATGGTCTGTTAGCTGTCACTTTTGTGAGTGCGCTGAAAAAATCTGGGTTTTTTTGGCCCAGGCCTGTACATCAAAAACAATAGAAAAAAACAAGAAAATGGTGCAGACCGCACCACACAACACTGCGTGTGCAGTTTGTTAACATCACTCATCGACACCTTAGGAGATGTGCTAGCGAATGGAGCTGCGATTCCGTGGTTTTGGCCTAGTGGTCAGTTCGCCGGACTCCCATACCCGAGGTTCCCGGCCCGGCCAGGGCAGTAAAACCACAACAACAACAAGGAGAGAAAGTCTCTCTCCAAAATCGGTTACTGCCCCTTTAAGGACACACATGCACAGTGCTATTGGACATACTTAAAAATGAAAACGCTAGACTTCACGAAGCAAGGGAACTGAGCGATGGGGCTCGTTGGACGGGGGAGGTCAGGTGACCGCCCCGGGGTCGGCTGCAACCGAGAGCGAGCTGGACTTGAATGAACAGATCATCTGGCTTCCTCCCCCTCCACATTCCACTCTTTCCACCTTTTCAGCTTCTTATCCTGCACACTCCTCTGGTCACCAAGCTGAAGTGATTAAAGCTGCACTCCTCAAGGTCCCCTGGATGCGTCAATGAGTGTGATCAACAGCTCGGAAATGCTGAAGTTCTGATAACTGAGCCCCCGACGCTGTTATGTTTTCACAGTGCAGTACCCCGGGAAAATTCACTTACATTGTTTCAGTCTCTGGGCTGTCGCTCTTATCTTTGTTCAGACATGGCTACAGGCTGTATTCCATTTCTAATGGGCTTTTCTTCTCCATTCTCTCTTTTTTATGTTTCATAGAAACTGCCTTCACTTGTAGCTGGAAACATCTTTACAGGACATGTATGTAGTTATAAATTGACCTCAGATAATTGAGAATGTAATAAATCAAAAGTAAATACTTTTCCTCAATGCTATGTCTCAGTGTCTCTGAGAAAATAAGTTAGCATTATGAGCAAATAAAAATGGGGCACATGTTAACCTGTCATAACACAGCTAGCTATATGGCAAGTTTCTATATTCTATAGTCCTTTCACTGGCCACATTACCCTGGCATAATTGTACCTCCTGTCCTTTTGGCAGTGATTCTATGTCCGTTTGTGTATGTGAGTGTGTGTATAATAGCTATGCTCCCTTGGCCGTCGCCAAATGAATGAAGTTTTGGCTGGCAGGCCGGACAGACAGAAGCTCACACAGTCTTGTGAACACGAATATATATTCACCTGGACCTCTAATTAGTTTTTTTCTCAACTTTTTGTAGGAGAAAGACGAGATCTAAAATAGAGGAGACAATGGAGAGAACTTTTTCTTTTTCCTGAAACACTGGGAACAAAAGAAAGAAAGTTTTGTCTTCCTACCCAGAAGTGTGTTATAGAACTGCCAATCAAATTAAACCTCCACAAAGAAAACATCTGGCTAAAACATGACATAGGATTAGACTTTCTCTTATAATCTTCTTAAAATTAAACTTCATTGCCATGTGCAAAAACTTATTCTTCACTTTCTTGCCTGAAAATTGGTGATATGTATTTTTCTTGTATTTTATGACTGTATCATTATAACTATTAAGCGAACTAGCTAGCTACTGCGACCTAAAGATGCATGCAATATGCAGGTATGCATATTAGACAGTGTCTTACTCAGTGTATTCATTCTTTTTGCTTTACCATCTCTTTATTATTACCTCTTTAACCCTTCTTTCTCTGTTTTATCCATCTATCCATTTGAAAATGTGTAGTGAGTCTTCAGCGAGGCAAGACTCCCAAGGTCCAGATTAAACATTTGTAAATAAGAAAACTTAGCTCAAGCTTTTATCTTCCAATCAGGTTTTTGTATCTTATAGGCTATTTCTGTATTTCTTACTATGCTTTCTCTTTCTGGCTGCAAGCATAGGTGGGCGTGCAATGGACAAGCTATCAGTCATGCTGACCCCCGCCTCCAACATCTGGTTGCAAAAAACCCAACATGGCGCAAATGTCATTTTTGAAATGGCCCCTTTTGTTTATGTGCAAAACATGTTTCATGGCTGGCAGGAAGATTTTACAGAGGACAGGGCCACTCAGTGATGATCTTGCTTAACACAGAGCCATTAATAGTTGGGTGATGCAGAGTGCACAGGGACATCTTAAGGACACATGTGCACTCTTCGAACAGATGCCTTTCACATAAAAGTTACATTTCCTTCTCAGGGAAGGCTTAATTGAACTCTTCAACTGGAAAAAAAAAAATCGTTGGCATTGAAGATCAGGCTCCACAAAGTGTGCCAGCAGCAATAGGCAGTGGAAAGAAGCGTTAGTGAAATTAAAACACATGCCGCCAGCACACTACATGGTTCTAGACCTGTAGCACAAACATACTTTCTCACCAGCAGGGTGCTCAGATGGCGCATGCATCAGCCAAAAGCAAATTTCCTGTTAATGTTAAAGAAAGCACAAACAATGATCCTGAATACGCCTGCTCGTCTAGATCGGCTCGATCCGATTTGCCCTTCACCGATACAGTAAAGTCACACATTCACAAATGCTATTATGGAATATAAATCTCCTAACAGGTCTCTATTAGCACCAGCAAGTATTTTATGTCACTGCTTTTAATCCTCAGGACGGAGCGTAATCACACTGAAATGTGTCCCTCCTTGCTGAGAGTAGTTCCCCCATTAGCTCGTCCTTTTTCTTGCCCTTGTTCGGCGAAATCACCTTCAGGCAACTGAAAAGCAGTTTGTCGCTGACATTCCACAATGTCACCCATGGTGGGGTGTTTTGTTTTTATTTGATAACTTATTACATTTATTTATTCTTTTTTTTGGTATATTTCATTATACAGCCAGACTAAGAAAGGCTTTGTCAATCACCCAGAGTTCTGCAGGCAGTGTGTGAGCCCCGGGTGCCACATGAGGACAAGCCACAGCGTTTATGCCTCTGATGAAAAGGCTGATACACTTATGTATGTCGGTCGGTCTGTCCGTCTGGAGGAACTCACTCACCTCGTCTGTCTGACACTTTAATAAAGAGGGGTCAAGAGATGTCCAGAGAGACAGAGGGGGTTACCGACTGAAAAGGAGGGGTTGGGGAAGAGATTGGAGGAAGCTGGGGAGTAAAAGTTGGGAGCGTGGATGTGATGGAAGAGTGTTGTGCCTTGCTTGTGATCTTTCTCTTTTTCTCTCTGTCTTTCTAGCTCCCTGGATTTCTCTCGTCTCGCCGCGGTGGAGGGCGCAGACGGGACAGGGCTTCTGTCCTGGCCCAGGTCAGGGCCTCTCAGCCTGGGACAGCATCCCTCTAATCTCCCCTTCACCTCTAGCCAGACTGACAAGAGCGCAAGCGGTCCCCCCAACTGTCCTCAGACTTAACGTAAACTCTGACACAGCGATCCACTCACTGGCACAACACAGAGCAACGGTGGAGATGTGGAGCAGTCCTTCTGAGAGGACGTGGTGGCCAGTGAGATATGTCAGCACACCGCCATCTGTATTTACCACCAAAAGCTTTTCCTCCTAAAGTACACTTGTTTTCTTGCAACATCAGATATATTCAAAATGTACTTTTGTCGTTTACATAAATACACCTGCCAAAAACAGACTGCACGGTGTTGTATCACATCTGCGGTTGAGAAGTACAGCACATATTGAGTTGTTATTATACCGGCATAACTAGCGGAAGGGCAATGCTGGAGGGAACGCATTCGCTTTGGAATTACTTACCTTTCTAGAGAGTCAACTTCAACGGACCTGTCAGCAAGTATATCAGAGTTACGGACTATAACTTAACCATAGTTTTACTTGCCATAATGGCTTACTGTACTTGTCACTGCATTCAAGTACAATTGCAATGGCAGCTTTGCACAGAGGTCCAGAAAGGTACCAGTATGACCTGTCCCACGTTTCCTGCATGTTAGTTTGTGGTAATTTGGTGAAACACAACTCTATTTAGGAACGTGCAGATCAGTTTTGGAGGATGACACTGGCGATTAAACACCCTCTCCCGAGTCAGAATCTGAAGACATTACATAGAGGGTTTGGAAGGTGAAGCTCAATGTCAGGGCATCCCAAGTCTGAAGGTCAATGAGAAGTGAGGCACATCACTTCCATTGCTGCCACAGAAGTATAAAAATAGGCTCGATAATAGTCACTCTCATTAATTCTGACAACAACAGGACTGTTGCCTTCGGATGATGATCCGGCTTTGATAACCACAGTCGTGATCACGACTAGGATGTCAAAACTATCGGTTAATTGTCCATTATGTGACTGAAGATTCTATGGTCCATTAGTACCCTTTTGGTGAAGTCAATGCGATGGGCAGCTACTGTATAAAAAAAAGATATAACTTTTTTTAAATGTTATCCTGGATTTAGCAGATTTGCCCAATATCAGTGTCCTGTCTGTGAATGGGGTTGCAATGGAACAGACCTCAATATAAATTGTGACTGTTAAACCATATGTTTATCAGCTTTACTCATATCTTATCGGCATAAGGCTGCAACACCAATTTTCTTTTTTCTACAATTTTTTGTGTTGCTATCATCATATTACTCCAATCTCGTTACATGTTTCCACATGTGAATGGGGCTGTGGTCTGTGTGAAAGGCCTCTGAGTGCACAGTGCTCTACCTGAATGGATTGTGTGTGGTCACTGATGGACGACGCACAGCCGCTGCAGCCGAGACAAGGTGTTACTCCAATCTCGTTCCTTCCTTCTATCCAGCTGATCAAGATGTCTCACTCACACACACACACACACACACACACACACACACTGCCACACAGTGGTCGTCAAACGTCTCCAAAGCAGCTAACCTGAAAATTAACGCTGTTCATCCCCAAAATAATTGATGTCGAGGCTTGTACCAGCGACGCCGCAGCAAATTAGCGAGAGATGTTAGGAGGTCCAACAAGGTTTAATGGACTGAGGTGTTAGTTAAATGTTTTCACTCGCCGCCAGACGTCTACACAGCGATAAACTAAAAGAAACTGTTAATTTAACTAGAGACCTTCATTCACACCTGACAGTGAACAAAGAGCAAAGTACCTCATTAGCTACCAGATACCGGCAGTCGCACGACCAATTCCGTCTGTTATAGATGCCGTTGCCCTTACATCCACTTCCTATTGATCCATTTTACCCTGATTACCTCCTGTTTGTCAGCAGGAGTACGAAAATAACAACAGAACAGATTTCCCCAAAAACTTTGTGGAGGTGGGCCAAGAGAGAAACCATTACATTTTTTGTGCAGATTCGGAGAAAGATTCACTCGCTCACGTCCTTTAACGTTGCCAAATAGGGAGGAGGGTTTTTTTGTTTCTTTCTTTTCCACAGATTTTTCAGGGAATAATTAATGAAACTAGATGAAAGACGACAGTCATATTCAGGGGACTGATATCTATGGGGGTGTGCAATTTGTTTGCGGCTTGATTGAATTTAAGGGGGACTGTTGGGCCTCGGGGAAGGTATAGTGCTCTACTGAGTATCAAGCTATTCATCAATCCATCACCCATCATCATCGTCCATCGGCCCGGAAGAAAGTCATTCAGGCACCGGATCGGTCATCCATCCATTAGTTAGCCAGCCAATTAGCCGCCCATCCATCCAGTCAGCAAGTGCCCGAGTCTGGTCGAAGCAACCGGCCGGGTCGGGTCATGTGAGTAATGAGGAGGAAGAGATAAGATTCGCGGGAAAACCGCAAAGTCATGACCCACTTATCGTCCCCCTCTGACTCACTTTGTGGCTCCTCTCATCTCCCCGTCTCCCTTTACTCTCGACCTCGGCTGTTTAAACCCTTGACTCATCTTCTCACACAGAATGGACTCCCGCTTCTCCGGGGACACAGAGTGATTGCGGGCGACTGTGGCTCGTTTCCCCTCTTCCCGTTTCTGCTGTTCATTCGCAGTCATGAGAGAACCGTGAACGCTAAACTCCACCGTGACTAGATTATGTAAGGGTATGTATGACTGTATGGTGTGTAATAACTAGTGATTTCCATTTCCTAATTCCAGGGAAGTTTAATCATGTAAGGGTTTCGTATCTTTTAAAGAAATGCAAGTATAGCTTCAACAGTACTTGTATGACTGGTCTACACACAAGAACCGACCTGGGACTGGAACGGTGGTGGTTGGGGTGGAACCCAAATCAGTTTTGGCGGATTACACTTGCGACTCCCAAGAGTCAGATATGTAACATGACCGTTTTGATGACATTACACAGAGGGTTTGGAAGGAGAAGGGTCCGAGTGCAGAGCTCATGTACGGGGATCCCAAGTCAATGAGAAGTCCTTTGCTGCCACCAAAGTATAAAAATATGTTTGGATAGGCTTGATTTCGCAGAATTATTTACCAATTCTCACAACAGGAGGAAGTCTCATCCGCCAAAAGAGTTGCATGAACTACAATGTTCACTGGGGCAAATATGACTTATTCTTCAGTGTTTTGGTAAAACATTTGTACAACAACATGCTCGACAGTTCGCAAGCAAGTACAGTAAAGTGGAGATGTTAGGGAGCCGGGCCAGCACAGCACAGTAATGCATGACGGTTTGAATCTAAAACTCAAAAGCATGAAAAAACAAAAGAGAGGGAAAATAACGCAGTCTCTAAAGATGAACTTGAAGAGTGGGCGGTAGAGATTCCAGTGAGGGTCCTCACTGTCTCTCATGTTCAGTATGAACATGAGAGACAGCTGCCGAGAAGGAGGAGCGGGGAGAGCAGCGGCGCCGCTTGGCTGGTGGAGAAAGCCATCGACTGCGGTAGGTGCCTTGCCACGGTACAGTCAAGAGTGTACGTATGCTGGGCCTAGACTCAGGGAGCTGCACAGGTCCAGCCGTGGTTATACAACTGCAACACTTTGACTGCTGTGATCGGCAGTCAAACTAGGGCTAAATCTGGCTGCTGCTGCTTGTGTAACAGCAGAAAAGAAAACCTTCAGTTTTCATCCACCATCCAACTGTCCACTGTAAACGCCCCGGCAGATATCAAAGAACCACATTATTATAACTTATCATAGCTAATGATGACTTTAATAATGTCATGCAGTCATTTTTTTTTTCATTTGTCTACTGTAAATTAGGAAAACACTAGGATAATTATTATTATTTTATTTTTTATTATTTTATTATTATTATTATTATTATTATTATTACTCAAAAAAATGAAAATAACAAGTTTCACAAGTGTTAGGATTAAAAACAAGTCTCTTGTTTACTTAATGTTTCGCTTAATTATTTCCCGTATAAGTGGCCCTGAACAAACAATATTTCCCATAATTCCTCCACCGCTGTTTCTTCTGGGAAAGACAGATGAAAGAAATGATGTTACAGAAGCCAAGTGCTAAGTTAAGTGCACCCATGTTTATGAATGAAGAAATGAATAGGAAAAGCTTTTACGCCTGGTTGAGGTGGAAAAGTTCAGAAAACAGCTGATCAGCGCGAAGGGATGCGTGGACCTACAGGTTCCCCAAATAATACTTGAAGCAAACATAAACCCAACATATCAATCAAGTTTTCTACATTGTCTTTGTATATTTGAGGCTTTACCAAAGCTTTTTTTTAATTACATCATCTTGTGGCAAATCCTAATACAACTGTGTAGGACGGATGGAAAAGTGCATTGATTTGTGTCACGACTGTGGTTGTGTGCCTGTGTGTGTTGTTGTGCTTTTGCTCTCATTTCTGTGTCCTCAACTTGAATGGATGAATGAATGTACAAGGAGCTGATTGGACGACACCTGATCCTGCAGCTGATTGGTTCATACCGGAAACATATGAAGAGCCAAGATGGCAGTCGGCCCTGGTCTCAAACGCCCACACTCATCCTCATGTGCCGACCAGCCACACCGTTCGTATTGTAACCTCGTTGTATATATTATATATATATATATAGTACGTATATTCATTGTTTAAGATTTGTTAGTGTTAGTAGGGGTGGAGTTTTCTCCTGTGTTGATAGTCATTTTGTTTACTCATATTCTGATTTGGAGATAGATGTGTCTGTTGTCTTGGCCTTTGTCCACCCCGAAGTTGAAGTATTGCCCTTATTTATTTTTGGAAAGAAATGATGAAGCCTCGGCCACCCCTAGACTGGGCATCGCATCTGCATTTTCTATAGCCCAGTATCAAGATATGTGATTGAACGTTGCTCTACGTTTGAGCGGAACCCTGGCCACTGGGGAGGTGCTCGAGGGGAGAAGTGCCACTGGTGGTGGTGCACACATTTTAACGGATGCCTCTTGGACCAGGGCTTCAGACGGCACATAATCATTTCTTCACAGCAGACATTTTGACATGTCACGGTAGGAGAAGCACTGGTGTAAATAACACGATGAGTGATGGCTTGATTTCACGTAGCTGCATCGGTCTCAGGGTCGCGGTATTGTTCATGCTGGGTCGCTGTCACACTGTCACGATGTCTTACTGGGACACTTGAACTGAACAGAGCCATTGTTATCGTCCCGCTATCATATGTCAAAATGTCTGCTTTGAAAAAAGGCTATCCAAGTGGGAAGAGACACACGGGACAAACCCAGTAAGAACATGCTGCCGGGATTATACGTCCTGGACAGTTGTTGAGATCCCCCGAGAGGAGGGTGGGGACGTGGCCCCGGGCGGATAAAGACTGGGGGACCTCACTGAGCCGTCAGGACCCTGACCCAGATAAGAGACCGAAAATGGACCTGTGGATGAAAAAGGAATTACAAAATGAATATACTGTTACTTTTAAATGCATACGCCGTAGTCAATGGAATTATGTTTGTTACTCCTCCGTTTCGTCCTATTATCATCTATTTTCTGTTGGATCCTTTCCTTTACCCGTTTTTCTCGATGATTTAAAACAAGTTGCATGTTTTCTGTGGAGAACATTGTGTGAAAGTGGAACAAAGTGCAACCGCCAACCAAGTTGTACGATCGTCGAATTGCACATACAGTACATTCATTCCCACCACATTTTCAATAGTGAAAATGTCTCACGCCTGTTCGAAATGAGAGCACTTAATGATCCTGCAACAAAGACAAAATAATGATAATGTGTCCTAACGTTTTGTCAAAGACAAGAACAAGTGAATCAAAGGCTTCAATCCTCCATTTCCAGGAAAAGTTGGTGCTTATGGATTAGTGGGAGAGAAGATGCGGAAATAATCAGCGGAGAGATTTCGGAGGATTGGAAGGGTAAACAAATGCAAATAGTGATTGGATATAAACACACTTACATATTCCCCAAAAAACAGCCAAACTGTTCACGCATGCACATAATCCCTCGGAGACTGTTTATATGTGCTGCAGGGAAGTCGCTGTTTGGAAGCCGCTCGCTTGGAATGCAAAATAGAATTTTTCGATATAGATCCCGCCCACGAGCAGTGTGTGTTTATTTTTACCTGGTTTCCAGTGTGTGCTCCTATTTCACTATCATTTGGGAGTGCGCATGTTTGTGTGTGTGTGTGTGTGTGTGTGTGTGTGTGTGTGTGTGCGTGCGTGTGTGTGTGTGTGTGTGTGTTTGTGTGTGTGTGTGTGTGTGTGTGTGTGGGTGGGTGGATCTTTATGGTGGTTGAGAAATGCGTGTATGTGCATATTCAGTGTCTCTCTCCAGTCAAAAAGACCTGCCGTGTACAACCCATCACAATTTTAATGTTTCATTATCTCTTTGTTTTTTATTTCGGGGGAAGGATTTGAAAGGGGTTCTGTCGTCAGCATGCTGCGATGAAATGCCACGAGTTTACACGAACCATCATCGTGCGCGCTGACTCATTGCCTAGAAGACGACACAAGGTGTACATCCGAGCACGGGAAACACAAACACCGACTCCCCTGAAACAACAGCACACGTGCACATAGTAAGAAGAGCGGCCTGCTGACAGATTCAGTGTCGGCGTCGGAGGCTGCCGGCTGTCAGAGAGAAACAGTGGCCGAGCACAGTCACGACAAGACGGGAAACGCGTCACTGAAATGCCGGATTTTCACAAATCCAAAAATCCAAAATCTCTGTCGGGTTTTCTGATTGAGGACTGCGTATTCAATTCGGCTGTAAACTAGATTAGGAATTCATGTGCTTTGAATTCTTGTGTGCCGTCATCCAAGCCTCTGAGGATCGCAGAGTGCTTCACCTGAAGTGAAAAACGTGATATTATCCAATATTTTGAATGTTGAGCATCCTGCCATGAGGGCAACAATTAGAGGATCCCTGAAAAAATTAAAGAAATAAGAAGTTGCAGAAAATTGTGTGACTCATTGCCTGAATACTGTAAATATTTTTTTCGATATCCTTAACCTAAGCTTTAACCAAGTCTCCTTTATAAAATGTACTGACTAATGACATATTATTGATATTATTAACTCCCCAAAAGGAAGTCAAGTCACCTCAATGTGACTGTGTAGGCAGATGTGTCCCCACAGCATGAGTAATACAAGCACAAACACACACACACACACACACACACACACACACACATTAATGTACTGTAACATTTATCAGAGTTCATCCTTCCCTGAGGATTAAATCCGGACCTCTCCCACTCATCCACTCTACTTCGTTTTTTCCATTCTTTCCCTTCAGTTCTCGCCATGCTTTATTGATCAGTCCTATGATTCTTTAATCACTCAAGACCTTTCCCTCTTCTCTCAGAGGTATACAGCGCATTAACCATTCAAACCGGTTGTGAAGCATCAAATGTCAACCGTCTCATAGATTCTCCCAATTTGAATATGCAGTGTCGGCCTCTTAACCACGCAAAAGTCATACACGGATTATACGAGCGACAACAATACAAAAGCCAATCACAAGCTGGGAGCTCACATGATGTGTTGGTTCATAATATAAGATCAACGTTTCGTCATTTATTCTACAAGTTGTGGTGATCCACAGAGCACAACGCCAGGTCCAGTTCTGTTCCCTGTGCGTTCAACTGAACTGTGACACGTTTCATGTACAATTGCACAAACTGAATCGACACGGTTGTCAAGGGAGGCTCTCTTATTGTTCTTCTAAATGCGAATTCTAAATTTGAATTGTCAATTATTACCATTAGCTTGTTGGTCTGCATAAACTGCACTAGTGAGTTTGTGGTTGTCATAGTCCACCTTTTGCATTTTGAGATTTTTGAGATTATTATAACTGATAGATATAATGGTAAAAAAAAATATGACATGAGACTTAAATCCCCCAAACGTGAAATTATCCAAACAAATGATCAGCTCAGAGACCATGTTTCAGTTATGTGACTCTTAACGCCTCTCGATACACCCAACGCACACCAGAACAACAGCCGCTCACCGGTAGCTCTTTTATTAAGGACGAACCCAAACATCGACCAAATGAAATGCAGGGTGACACTGCCCGGCCTCTGTCACACTGCTCCTCTTTGTCTCCGGGTGAGGTCAAATTGTCAAATTGGTTAGGGAAGTTTCCTAAATCTTGAAGTGACCTGGAAGTATTTGAAATTCGGATTCTCGAAATGCATAGGAAAGGAGCTCCAGTGCTTCCTTTCCTATCTCCTTTAGCATAGGGTACACTGGAGCTTCCTATGCGAAAGGAAAGGAGATATAGACGGCCCACAATTCATTGCGGCAGCGACATTTAACGTGACGCGCCATGCACGGACGTGAACGATATAATCCGAAGAAGAAGAAGGAGAGTATGAATATGACCCAGAAGAGACGTGCGTCATCATGTAAGTCGATGTTACTTATGAATCATTTACATCTGATGTCACACGGTGGTAATACACACTGAAGAGTGATGAATGGAGCCGCTGCGGGGTTTTTTTTTGCAGTCCATCTTCGGACGCGCATCAATAACATCCGCCGTCGAGTGATGACGTAGTACAGTGGAAGTCCTCCTTCACACCTTAGGTCCTTGACCTCATGATGTTTTCCACTGAGGTCAAGGAATAGTAGATAGTCTTTTTCAGGGAATCGTTGGCATTTCCGATTCACTGGATGTTAAGAGCTGCAGTAAAGATTTAATCGAGTTTCCATAAATATAAAACTTCAAATAAAGATAAGAAATGCCAGTGAAATCAGCGAGATTGGGGGTCGAGCTGAGATAAACTCTCGGGCAAATAGCCCCGAAACAGACTCGTTACATAAACGAGACCGAAAGTAAAAATGCAACGCTAAAGTTTTACCCCAGTAATATTTCCTCAGGTTTTCTCTTCGACCGAATTTGTTTGAGAATCATCATCAATAGATGAACGAAGGCGGCTTTAGTGAACAATGAGACAAAACCAAATATGATGCTCACAAGTTGCCTGGACAGACAAAGCTAACCGGAAGAGAGGCAACGACCAAGTGGGCTCGCCCATTTTTGGCTAATAAGGACCAAGACTATTGATATGTTGACTGACAGCAGGACGGATCAAATCCTTTTCACGTCACAACGTCACAGTGGCCAGAATGTCTGCGTCTTGATCATGGGGGCGAAATGTAAAACTTGAGAGGTGTCCGTCTTTCTGTCTCTCTCAGCCTCCCCGGAGACACTTTCCAATTTTGCTCTCTTTCTCGAGACTTCTTGGCCCTCCCTCCCTCCAAGCGAAGAACAACGAAGAGAGCATGAACAAGGCAGAAATAGAAGACGACATGGGCACGTGTGTGTGTGTGTGTGTGTGTGTGTGTGTGTGTGTGTGTGGCCTAATGCCCTTAGCCACGAGAGATGAAAGCAAGAAAAAGAGGAAGACGTGTGTGTGAAAGTGCACCACGGCCAGCAGGAGAGGAGGGATGAAAAGAAAAAGAAAAGGGAAAAATTCATAGCCCGCATTCCCATGCTTCTTTCCTCCCGAATCATCCGTGACACTGCCCCGCATATCCCATTGCGTGTGTGTGTGTGTGTGTGTGTGTGTGTAGGCTACTACCTGCACCCCACTCTATCCCGCATTAATTATAATCAGATTGCCTATCGATCACACATGCTCGGAGTATCGATCGAGCGTGCGCTGTCTGGTGGAGGGTCATGAAACACCTTCTCCCAGTCGGGACGCACAGACAGAGTCGGAGGGGAAGGCCGTTTTAGTCAAAGTCATGCACACGCTGTACCATTGACTGTATTCCCTGCGAGAATCCAACAATGCCACACCAGTCATACACGAGCACCTTTTTGTTGAGGCGCCACACGTGGAAATTAAAACATACAACTCGAAACTATGTATGACGCAATTAAGAAAAGCTGAGAAACGACTACAACATAGACAGGCCATACAGGGAGAGGAAGGACGTGACAGGGGAAATCGGACCACGATGGAAGAGTGCAATTTTTCAGAAAATCGGCGGAAGACAATACTTACGTGTACACGTGTTTCCATCCACTACTGTTATGCGAAACTGAGGAGATGGTGCATCTAGATAAGTATTAGGGTGGCGCTGATTCTTTCAGGTGCCTTTATACGACTGCAGGAGGAGAGGCTGCAACTCGATGACGTAGCGAAAAGAGCGTAGAGCAAAGCTAAATTTATTATTATTATTATCATTATTATTATTATGTATCAATGTGACGTAAAGCCTGGTGACAAAGAGCTCACATTGGTTTTCCTCATTCAAGCAACGCTGTGCTGTAGCACAGGCCTGACGTTTTCATCTGACATTTTTGAGTGACATTGAACTCATGAATTCTCTAGATTATGATTTATACAATGAATCTTTTTCCCTAATGCAAGATGTTTCCGAGTTTCCACTGGGTGTTTTTTTTATTGCAAACATTCAAAATGTGCAGACAAACATGAATAGGAATGTACCTAAAATTTGGAAATTGGAATTTCAGAAAGTACTACAGTATTTCCCTAAAAATGGGTCCATTTAATACAGAGACATTTCTTTGCACAAGAAAAGTGAACAGGGGAAACTCAAAAATCACATCCATTTTTTTTCCCTACTGAATGATCAATCACGCTATTCCCGCCCAGCCATGTCCGGAGACAAATTATTGCGATAGCAATAGAATACAGCAGCTCCGATAAAATATTCCACATATTGAATATAGGGATGTTTCCCAGACTCGTAGCTAGCGGGGTATAGTCCTCGTGCGGCTACAGTACGTGTCTGTGTGTGCAGGAAACGAATCACCGCGGTTTCCCGTGACACGCAGTCGTCGTGGTGCGCACATGGACGGCCACGCTGGGAGCAGTGGTGGAGCTGAATCCGCAGCACGACAGCTTGATATATATACTGTATAAATATAGAAGAATCTGACTTGGAATTATATTCTCCTCCATGTTTTTTTCCCCCCCAAACCCACTCCAAGAAATACCCCAGTTCTTGTTTGGGAAATAAAAACCTTATGTGAATCTGGGATTATTAATACCCCACATTTGTCTTAAGCTAGCAAAGATTCAGACATTTTACTTTTAAATTGCAATCCTGTTCTATTTTTTTAAAGACCTGCTGTGTTAAAGACTGAATTATCGGAGTTATGTCTCTAATATCCACGTCCATCGATACAATATGAGTGCAGAGTTCATTGATGTCTGGCATACGAGCATCGGGGAATTGTCAGCCAAACAAAATGCATAAATTACTTTAGTAATTTTTAAAATTGGAGGGTGTTTCCATTGCTGCTTTTAAACCCTTGGGACTATCAGCACCTATGAAGCTCATCAGTTATCCACCTTCATCTACGCACCACTGCATCACTGTTGACATTCGCCATGAGCCCGCGGAGGCTTTCCTCACGTCTGCGGCATCTATCAACACTGGTGCTAAACAGACAAAATGGACGGCAAAAACAAAAGTTCCCCCCCGAAGCTCATTTGCTGCGCGTGAACCCAAGTCATCGGAAAATAGAGATGGGAGGAACATCAATCCGGAGGCACGCGCCACGTTGTGCCTATGAGGACTACCTGACAATGCAGCTGGGTGCGTGTGAGTGGGGATGAGACGGCAATAAACAGAACAGCTTGACGGCCTTTCTAGTCTTGGCAAGGCCTCTGTTCATCTGCATCTTGTTTCATGAGTTCACAGCTTGACTCTGATTTCTGCCTCATTACACTGTGAACAGAGGAGAGGTGTGCGTGTGACAGTGTGTGTGTGTGTGTGTGTGTGTGTGTGTGTGTGTGTGTGTGTGTGAGAGACTGGGACGTAAGATTACCGCCACTGTTTCCAAGGAGCGATCCTCCCGTGCCATCAAAGCAGGCACGCATTCACAAACACACACGCACGCACGCACGCACGCACGCACGCACGCACGCACGCACGCACACACGCACGCACGCGCACAAAGATATGACTAAAAAACACAGAGGGGGTCAACATCAGTTCAGCGAATATGCATGATAGAAAAACAAAAGCTGCTTCTTGAAAATGAGGCAGGAGAGGAGGAAAAGAAAAAAAAGAAGAGGGCAAGAAGTGCACCAAGGCAACAGAGGAATAGCTCAGTATACTTTGCTCTTTTCATCACATTAAGCTTGAAAGGAATCTGACAATTAGCTCGTCCATGACGCATAAATATTTTAGTCGTTCCAGCAGGAGTACACAGGTACACGCACACGCGCACACACACACACACACACAAAACACACACACACACACATAGACCCACACACACACACACGCACACACACACACACACAAAACACACATAGACCCACACACACACACACACACACACACAAAACACACACACACAAAACTCTGCCGCTCTGCCTGCTAACTCTGGATTAGCAGGATTCTGTTTGTTATTACTGCGACATAAGCACATTTCTATTGGATGACAGCGAGCAATATCACTCCCGGAGAGTAATTGTTATCTCATTACTTTCATTTACTGATAATTAAAGCAGATTATTGAGAGTAATCTGAAGAGCAGATTCGAATCATCACCGCGTCCTGCTTCGTGCGCTGTCAAACGTCCACGTTGTGTGTGTGTGTGTGTGTGTGTGTGTGTGTGTGTGTGTGTGTGTGTGTGTGCGTGTGCACAGACCAACACGCTGGTGATCACTTTCACTTTAAAAGATTAGAGCAAAAAGGCTCTGAATGAAAAGGTTTCCCTAACAGCTCTGCCCACCTAACTAACATTATCTTTAAAACACACACACACACACACACACACACACACACACACACACACACACACACACACTGTTCATAATGTCACATTAACTCCCTTCCAACCCTGGACCAGCCTGCTGCACATGCTGCAAAGCTTTTAAAGATACGCAGCGACACAGAGAACCCCTTTTCATCTGGAGGACACACACACACTAATGAACTGAGACTTCTAATATTAATATCAACGTTCGAACATGGTGTTAAAAACGAGTCGAGCGAAACAGATCTGCTCTATCGAGCTCCTGTGGGACTTGGGGTTTGGGTAGGTGGGTGTTCCAGCTGCGGCAGTTAATAATGCTCAAAGAGAAACGCGGCACACTCATTATTACTTTATATTAGTCTTTCAGCTAGGGGACAAATGCTAATAAACACAATGTTAAGTATTTTAGTGTTTGCGCACTGATGTGTCTGGTCTGGTGCTTGCCCCGAGCGAGGTCCACTGGACTTAAATAAAAAGTTTTACAAGGCGCAGGAGCTGTGACATATTTTTTTTAAATATAAAACACACCTCTCAAGAAATATTTGCAAGAAAAAGTTGCTTTGCAGGTAACTTCTGTCAACTGTGAAAGACAAAACATTGCACATATGTTAATTTAGCAATGAAGCCAGTCTAGTGGGACCAGTGGGCCCGAGATAAACACTGTTACTACACATTGATCCCCACAAGTCCATAATTGCCACTTGTGTCCACGGCAGCAGTAACCTGACCAGCACAAGTTACAAAGGCCCATTTAGAGTCAGCCGTCCCCTCGGGTGTCTATGACGAGGACTGAGATTGGTTAGAAGTGGTGACAACGTTTCTTCAAGCCCACAAGCTGCACATTCCTACCCAGCACCAAACCACAGCAACGTTGCGCAATTGGCTCGCAATTCTCCCAGGGCTTGTGAAAAACGAAAAACAAAACAGAGAAGCTAAAAGACTAACACAGTCAGGAGTTACATACTGTAAAAGTACTTCAAATGAGCAAGCAGGCGTGAACAGGAAAAAAAAGTCTACTGTCTACTTTGCAGCTGGTTGCTAAGTTAAAAAAAAAAAAAAATACCACAAATGTGGAACAGTGACGCTGAAAAGTGCGAGCGGTGATTTATTTTCATCGGACTGACAGCGGTGGAACTGTTACTGACACACTGGCGGTGACTGATGAGAACCAATCCAGGAAGCCAATGCGGGTGACTTCATCATCTCGTCCAGCCCTCTCCGCTTTTTGCACGTCCATGCTACAATGCAGCCCGGGAGTTGTCAAACCGAACCTCTAATACTCCGAGTGGACGGCAGGCACAGACGTAGCAACAGCGATGCGTGTGCCAGATACGCGGCGGCGAGGGAGCTGCATAATACTACATTCCGTGATCAACCATGCTGAAGAGGATTGCCTGGTCGTACGTAGTCTGAAGTGGTGTCACACCGTGCCCTTGTGCACTGCTGCAGCCAGGTGGTTGACGGAACCACCAGAGGTCAGGGGGAAAAGGGGACTTTTAGCGGGTTATTACTTGGTATTAAAAGAGGGCTAATATGCAATTTGTGCAATTTGTGTGAGCTGAAAAAAAATTGGATTGTGACGAATTTTCACTTCCTTTCCTCTTTCTTTTCTTTCTTTCTTTCTTTCGTAAAGTTTTTCTCACCCAATCTATTCACTGATCCAGGTCAAAGGGTATTCCATAAAGTAATCAGACTTGACAACAGGGGGCTTTGTCGTTAAGCGCACAGTCGATCCTGCATCTATTTTTGAACGACGCCCTGACTACATTGAGTGAAAATGACGAGTGCCCTTTTGTTCTTTAAGCTCCCTTTCTTATTTGCCTCCTTTTCTTCCTCCCTTTCCGGCATCCAGGCTGTGCGAGGAGCTCACCTGCAGCCACGAGGTTTTCTGGGTCGTCTGCTCACCTCGGGGCGGGAACGCGAGCGCCGCGTCTCTCCGAGACAACACGCTCTCATTTGTGAATGTGGAAAATAACACAGCATGTACTATAATGGGAGAGGGAGAGTCTCGCCCGTGTTTAAATGTCAGCGGGACCTGTGAGGGCTGCTCACCCTGTAGTTATTAGTCCTGTTACTGCAGCTGAAGCGTTGCGGGGACATTTTTTTTTATCTTTGTCCTCTGTTCTGTGGTGAGCTTGAAAAGAAAAGAGAAATTAAAAGTCTGTCTCTAAGTGGCCACAGGGTGCGTGACTGTTTTCTGTCTTTCAAATAGGTCTGGCAAATTGTCCATATTAAAGCCCATTATGCTCTTGTTATTCCTCAGATTGGTTTTTCGTGATCATTCTAAATTCACTTTCATCAAGATTTTATGGTAGACTGGTTTTTATAAAAAAAGTAGGGCCAAATAATTTTGCAGGGTTGAAAGACCAAGAGCAAATGATACCTATAACCAATTCATTGTGTTCAAGGTGCGTACAATGAATTGGCCCGTAGGGTAGAAAACCAATAGTACTTGTCCACAGGACAAGGTTATGAGTGTCTAGAAGGTTATGAAATTATGTGTCCATGAGCTTTGCCAAATTACAGAGAACTTTCTGAGCCAAAAACACCAAACGCTGATGGAATTGTATTTAAAATGGGGTAGGGTGATCCATGGGTGTCCATGACACTGTTGACCAAAGCAATAGCTTGAAATGTATATTGATTATTGGATACACATGCAGGTTTCCGTATTAAAATGAAGTTTTTTTTAATTCAGTGACAACATATTAGAGTTTTTCATGACTCATTGTTCAAGCCAAGAGCTAGGCAAATGACTCTTGAGTTTGGATGGTCTAGTTCAGAACTGGTTCCATGCAAATTTGGCTGATGGAACATTTGCAATGTGTCTTTAAACTGACCTGTAATTACTAAAGGGGTGCCGCAAGGTTCAATGCTTGGCCCCGTGTTATTTATCTTAAATTGAAGAGGATTTAAAACAAAGTTGAAATTGTCATTCTTCTGGCTGTGTTTACTTCTATTTTTTCCACTGTAGTAAGGTCTGCAACCCACATGGGATCTCAATCTCAGTGTGATGGGTTCATCCGATCTTACATTTGTATTATGCATGGAGACAAACATGATAATCACTTCAGTTTGTGTGCTAAACTAATGGAACTGTGCTCAGCGCCGGGATTCCCAGGACATCAAGTGCAATTATATGACATGGGTTTGATAGAAAAGGAGCATGCGAGGATGCCAACATTAAGTCATTTAGAGTCACTTAAGCGTTGCCGAACAAAGACTTTTATCAGTAGGGATCCGGTGTAACACGCATATAGAGTCAAGTGTCATTTGCTAAACGAGAAAAATATCAGAAGGAAAGAGAAAACCTTTCAAGTGCGCTCTACAGCCTGTTGAGATTCAAGTGGAGAAACAAGCCCGTCTTGGCGGTTTCCCTCTCAATATTTAACTACCTACGCAGCACTCCAGTATTGCAGCGCATATAGGGAATGCAGGTGAGTGTGCAGGGACAACTTTTTGACCCCTTCTTCTTCTTTCTTTTTTTTTCTCCTTTTACCTGCCAGTCTGGGCTGTTGCATACACGTTTCTATGAATTGTGCCACATTCAATATTGAACAGGGTCAAACACACACACACACAACCACAACATAGGAATTACCTATTTATATCTGCACATATTGCCCATCGGTGTGCAAATCATGGGCTTGAAAACATACATTCATTTTCGACATATGACATTTTTACATTTCCACACACACACACACACATAGGCTACATTAAAGACATAAGTGGCATTACAGGACACATTACAGGACACATTACAGGACACATTACAGGACACATTACAGGACACATTGCAGCACTTTCCGCTTCTTCTTCTTTTATGGCACTTAGAAGCACAAATATTCCGTATACAATGTTTATCAGCCAGGGCTCTTGACAGTTGACATGCTAATCTTTCAGTGCTGCTGGTAAGTACCACCTCACATCTTTTTTAGTTCAAGCGAGCAACTGCAAAGAGATACTGGACCCAAACCCTTAAACCCCTCCCGAGGCTGGGATTTCTCTTTGAGTACTCGTCTTGCACTTGCTTGCCATTTATTTTGGTGCTAAGTATCCGTCAGCTGCGTTTCGGCAAAGCATTTTACAGAGATCACCAGATAACAGAAACCACATTTTCTTCTCATAAAATGAATAAAAACAATGTATACAATTGTGCCATGTCTAAACATGTGTTTTCCCTCTGAATAATGCTACTTTCTTTTCTTGCCCCTTTGTGCCCTACGGTACTTTTCATGATGTAAATATTTTTTTATCAGATAATCAAAGATGCAGATTTACTCACAGACCTCAGCTAATACTAAAACAAGGTGCTGGTGTGGGACTTGGCACACAGAGCATCAACCCAGGTGTATTCATGTGTGATCTGTTTTGTTCATCTTGAGATTTCCTGTTTTATTTTTCATTCACTTCCTGCTCTTATTGGGTCACTCCACGTTTTCTTGTCCCTATTGCTTCCGTAAGGTGGTGACATCACCAGTGCCTAAAGCATGTGAAGCGGCTAGTCTGGCACGAGCCCAACAAGCGGCTACACATGCCGGAAGCGCTTGACCAAGAAGAGCGTGGGCCTTTTTCGGCCAATCAGAGCAGACTGGGCTTTGTCCCTTTTGAAATGCTGATATACGGTGTGCGAATGCAGACACGTCTCTACTGTCTGAATCCAAACGCACTCAAATGTGTAATAGCGGTTGTTTGATACAACAGTCAGCGGTTTGTGGGCTGTAAAGATGTCCATCACCGCATTGCAGTGATAGTTGATCAACTTTAAAAACCTGTTGATTCTCTGGAGTCATGAAGAGCATCTTTTTGACTATGATAACACCTTCATGTCATCTAAAAAGCCGATATAAATAAGAATCAAAAATGTGTATCTTTTTTCTAATGTTTTACCATCACCACAGTAATCATAAGGTCTAAATGTAACATGAGACAATGGAAAGTTATATTTGAGCCTCTGAAGACACAGGTACAGGTTCATACCGGGTGTTTTTTTGCGTACGGCTGATCAAACTGCCGAGACATGACCGGTCGGCTTGAGCATCCGCGCTTGCATCTGATTCGGGATTGCATCTCTGTGAAAAGCATTCATTAAAGGCAGAGGAGTTCCAATTAAAGAGAGTCTTGTGTCAAGTGCTACATGCTGTTGCTCTCTGCCGAGGAGAACCTCCTCTCCTCGAGCGTCCCCTCCGCGAGGAGGTCAGGGTCAGCAACAGAACGGCACCTGGGAGCCATCGAGCAAGACTCGATGTCTTGCTCGAGGACACTCCAGCAGCACGGGTGTTTGGCCAATTCCCGGGGGGCTTGAACCGGGAGCGCTTCATTACGTTCTGCCCTCAAACACCTCCACTGTCCTTGTCGGGAGTCGCTCAGCTGGCACCCTCGCGCAGAGACAGTCCCGGCACACGGAGGTCTGCTCAGCCCCCGCGTCAGCGGCGTTAAACGCAGCCGAAAAGGTCCGAGGTGAATCCGGAATGATCGTCTGAGAGCGAAATGCCGGGGGGGGGGGGGGGCAGAAGACATGAAACAGATGCAAAATACGGACGCCTTTTTTTGTTGTTGTTGTTGTTGTTGTCGTCTCTCTCCCGCTCACCCACAGCCATCCACCTCCTGTCTCAACCTTTCCTCTGAGCATCTCATTAACTCGCTCTCACCGTGACCCAGGGGTCGTTTTGGGACTCTTTTCCTCTTCTCGTTCCATCTTTTCTCCGCGCTTCACCCGCACACTTTCCGTAAGCCCTGTGGCGCTCTTTTTTCCTCCTCCCTCCTCCTCTTCTCTCTTCCTCCCCAGTGCTCCGCTTTTTTCCCCTGGTTTTTTGAAGCGAAATGAGTACGTGTGATGGGGAGCTAAATAGACGAGGCGGAGGATCGGGAGGCGGAGGGAAAGGGGGAGTGTGGGAAGACGGCAGGTTACATATATAGCGGCGAGCGTGGGTAGACAGCGTATTGACAGGAAAGACACACGTTTTTCCATTCAAAGCGAAGCGGAGCGACAGTGAGGGATAATGAGCCAGGGAGAGAGAGAGAGAGCGACAAGGAGAGAGAGGTGGAATTCAGTTGTGTTTCTG
The DNA here is from genome assembly GCF_022379125.1 of Scophthalmus maximus. Lineage (NCBI taxonomy): Eukaryota > Metazoa > Chordata > Actinopteri > Pleuronectiformes > Scophthalmidae > Scophthalmus > Scophthalmus maximus. The sequence continues at coordinate 5,943,442 of NC_061523.1, read as the reverse complement.
TGCATGTGAGAAAGTGAGAAGAGCGATTCAAGTAAAGCTATCGTAACGCCGATCTAATCAGAGGAAGCTCTCCTTCTTTTTTAACTGCCACAGGCCTGCCACTAACAAAAATCGGTGTTTCGCAAAGTCCCACTTAGAGAGATCAGTTTAAAGGAATTAGATTGTTAATTGAGATGTAGTTGGTACAAGTATAGTAGAACATTCATAAGGGGTCGGTGATTCTTTTTGAAAACATTAACACAAGCTGCGGCCCTTCCCAAAAGTCGCTTCCGTCCGCGTCCTGGCATAAAGCCCCTCCCATTCTCAGATAATCGGTTGCGATTGGACCGGCAAGTTTCCTGCCGGAGGGGAAATCGCTTCCCAATGGAGGGGATCCAGAACATTCTAATGAGCTCCCAGAATTCGTCCGGGTCCCAGGCTACTCTTTCTATGCAGAGGAAATGGAAGCAGGGCTCCGGGCTGTAATGACCTGACATTTAACGCCTTGCCTCAAACCACGTCATGTCGGATTCCATGGGAAAAAGAAGTCTTAAACTTCAACGTGACAATGCAGCCCTTCACAAATCTTGGCACAGTGTTGGGCTGCAGTCGTTTTGGGTTTTCTTTTTTTTGCATTGAATCTGCTTTGGGGAAATCAGTGGAAACATTCATGAGATCAAAGTGTCTAAATCAGGGGAGCTGAATGCTGGACTTTCTCTGTTGACTGCAAAGGGGGTAAAAGGCTAAATAAGTCTATTGATCATCTGCCAGCGCTTGAATATTTGATCACGTCACTACAAAACGCTCCAGAATACGTCGCATTCGCGTTGAATTTTCAGCATTGCCGGAAACCGGAAAATGGAATTGGCGGTACGCCACCATAAAGTGTCCCCTGTCGGGTGCTCAGTTGGTTGCGGCTTGCAACGTAACCACCAGATGCCGCCAGAAAATTACAAAGAAACACAGTGGGGCTTTAAGACGATAGAGGGAAAGTTAAACAAGTGAATCTGTACAAGCTGAAGAAAATGTGAAAAATAGACACAGGTAAAGACACGGGTGATTGTAGATGTTTTAAACTCTTTAAAAAGCAAGAACAGGAAAGTAAGCTTTGAGCACTCCCTTCCGCGTATCACCACATGATGCTTTTCTGATATGTAATTCGTAAGTGGTCCAGATTTTTCTAGAAAACACTGATCTCAACTTCATCATCTACTATTGATTCTCCTACTGTATGAAGTGACTGCTTAGGCCGCTTGACTATTTCCCACAGCCTCCGCTTTACATTGAAATCCTTCAGCTGGCTTTTTAACGTGAAACAGTCAGGTGTTATTTGTGTGTGTGTGTGTGTGTGTGTGAGTTGGGTTGGGGGGGGGGGGGTTCGACAGTGAATCAGTTTTAAATATTGGAGGGAGCGACGGAGCAGTGAAGGAGCAGCTGCAGTGAGACGCTCGATGAGGAGCTGCTCTCCTCCAGACTCGTCAGCGAGCTAACCAGCTCTGCCGCGGCCTGCTGTCGCGGGGAAAACTACCACGGCTTGTGGTCGTTCGGTGACATGGACTCCCTCATTAAAGCAGCCCCGGTTTGGCTGCAGTGTAAACAGATGAATGCCGTGCCTCTCGTCCCTCACCATTCACAACGAGAAGAAAAAATGCAAAGGGAACAAAGTGAAAAGTTAAATGTCACGGTGACAATAAAGCGAGGAACATTAAAAAGTGTCTGCGACCCTGAGTGTGTGTGTGTGCGTGTGCGTGTGTGTGTGTGTGTGCGCGCGCGCGTGAGTTTCTCAGTTCACCAGTTATTGTTGTCTTGCTCCTCAGAGGGGAGCAGCTCTTAACGTCCCCGGACTTTAATTGCACTCACGGAGCCCGGCCCTCTTGCTCCTCGCTTGAGCGGAGCGGTGAAACCGGAGGCTGTGTGGAACTCGCGAAAGAGACACATTCTCGGGGGGGGGGGGTAAATACTAGACACTTCAAAACATCCCAGGCTCCGGCGCGAGGAGTTTTCATTCCCCTAACCGTGCGGGCTCAGGTTCACCGGGACTTCTGTCATCTGGACAAAGACCCCAAACAGCCGCGAGAAGTGCTTAGGTCAAAGCTGATGCAATGTTTTCTTCCATCAGATCGCTTACGCTTGTTCTTCACCCGCCTTGTTGCGCTAACCAACCTGCTGCGCTGCGTTTTTCTTTCAATGTATGCACAAATCAATGACCCCCCCCCCCCAACGGGGGTTGTCACAGTTATTAAATAATCAATAACGGCATTCCTCATTAAAGTTGTTTCGGGATCAATACCACAGTCGGACCTCGGCCGTGAGCTAAACCGCGCCATTGGTATTCCGACCAACCAGTGTGCGATCACGGGGGATGAGAGTCGTCACGCCGCGGCGCCGACGCATTAAGCGCGGGTCGGCGTGGCGCCCTGTCGCCCCTGGTTGCTGGTGTGTGTCGCCATGTAAGAAGTGTGGCTGTGCAGTGATGGGTGTTCTGTTGCCGCTCTCTGTTTTTTCAAATCCACATGGTGCACAGCAGCTCTGTGACCCTGTGACCTTTCGGGAACAGGTCGTGACGGCACTGGAACTCAGGATTTTTTCTCCTCGAACAAACGATGTCCATGAAAGACCCCACTTGTCTAAGTAGCCTGGATCAGGAGCAAGACATTTTTCTCTCCCCCTCCCTATAATACGGCTCACTCGTACTCGCAGTGAAGGAGTGACCTTCAAGAGCAGCTCTCGAGTGATTATATGATTAATGCACGTGTGCTCAGAGAGGCGACGGCAAATCAGACACGGAGGATTTAACCTACATCTCTCGCCTCATCAATTCCGGAACGTCATCATCCTTCCATTTCCTCAGACTGTTTAATTTTGTAAAGGCCAATCATTTACTGAAAGTAAAGTGTAATTTTGAAAATCATTAGTCACAATTCACAACACGTTCTCACTCCAATGGCTTGTCACATACGGACTCTTGGTGAGGACATTTTGTCATCACTTGTCTTGTTTTCTTTTCTTTTTTTTGTTCATCTCCCGAGGCAACAGGAGGCGTCGCAGCTGCTGGAGGGAACACAAGCGCTCCCGTTCTGAATTATGCACACTGCTTGTGGTGATACTTCGCAAATCACCGACACAGCCATTTCAAAACGTGTCCCAGAAGGTGGCAGGTTGTGCACATCATACTCAACTGTGCATCAAATCTAAAGGTAGTTACCTGAACAACTCATCGAGACAATGAGCCTCCGGATGCTAAACAAGGCTACATTCAGTGACTGAGGTTCTCTTTACTACTTTCACCTTTATCACCTTCCTTCCAGCTCAAAATTTCCCCAAGCTGTAGCCATCAAAAAAAATAGGTATTGCTATTGGCCCCCCTCTGGAAAACTGCACTTCGATCACCAGCTGCTCACACGCCAGCGGGAAGAAAGGGGAACGCTACCTGCGCCGCCGTCCGCACACACTGGTCGAAGGTGCAGGCGTCCTTTAATCAGCCGGTGTGTCTGCGTTCTCATCCTCATTAAAATGAGAACACGTTCTTCTTTTCCCCGAACGCCGCAGTCGACGGCGTCCTCCGTCACGGGGAAGGCTTTAATAGGGGGTTAAGAAAAGCCTCACCCCGGAGCAAGTGTCTCCATTCTCAGAGCCGTGTCCCCTCGAGCAATACGCACACACACACACACACACACACACACGCTACCCTTCAGGTACTGAGTGTTCTTTATCGGAACAGACAACAATCCAACCAGGAGAGGTAGTTCAACACCCCCTCCTCAGCGCTGCGCACGTGCAGGAAGCAACAGCGCCTCGTACCCGGCGATCTGCCCCACTTGGGAAAGGAGAGCAAAACACACACCAACATGCGCACACACACACACAAACACACACACAAACATGCGCGCACACACACACACACACACGCACACACACACACACACGAAAACAACAAAGAAGGTCTCGGCCGTGCCGGGTCAGTGCAGCAAAGCACAGCTAATGGATGCAGACAATAGGTGTGTGTGTGTGTGTGTGTGTGTGTGTGTATGAGACAGAGCATGTGTGTATGCCTCTGTGCGTGCGATGCCATATGTAGACACACCCGAGAGTCTCGGGGCCATGCGGGACCCTGACCTCAGACACTCGCGCGTGTGCGCGCGCAGGTACCGTGACCTCATGGCGCGATCACGTGTGCGAGCGTGTGTGAACGTCCGCCGCGCAGCAGGACGCACGGTCACGTGACGTAATACGAATCATAAAGAGGTAGCTAATGTGGTGCGCGTATGTTCACGGAGCTCAACACTGTCTCGCTGACTGCGTATAATCATAGGTGGTTTCTTTCGTACTTGGCGGTCGGGGTTACATTCACAGATTGGTGAGATTAAGTGCTGCTCTGTCCCCTCTTGTCCCCGTTCGATGTAAAACAAAACACAGACAAAAAATCGACTGCCCGGGTCCTCTTGAGAAAGTAAGAAGGGTTTCATTGAAGGGTTGTTGTTTTTTCTTTTGTTTTTTTTTCCTGGTAGAATGAAATATAGAAAAAAAAGGAAAAACTGGGGATAAACTAAAGGTTCATTTATCAGTGAGTTATCTCAACCGAGGCGATACGAGCGTTCCAATCAATGAAATAGACTTTATTCTTCTTCTTTGACATTGAAACCCAAACACATGAACACTCAATGTCGATGCTCAACACTCTCTCCCCCTTTCACGCTGACGACTGTCCTGTCAACAAAGGCTTAAAAAGGCCCCCAATTATTTAATTTTTTTCACCAATCTGAGTTTGATGTACTAACGTGAAAAGAATTTCCATCAGCTGTACCCATTTAAAAATACAGAGCTGATGGAGCCGACGTGAAGTGTGTCAGGGCTGCTGTCCAGGGTGCTGAACTCTGGACCCTGGACGACGCCCACGGCGTCTTTGGGCGTCCTTTTCATGTGTTTCAAAGTATCACAAACTGCGCGGCGAAATCGGGCTGCGAGTTTGACACCAAACTTTAGAGTCAAGGCTCTGCTGTGTGTTGACTGGACTAGAAAATGCTGATGGATTGCGTCTGTAGCCGAGGCGTGAGAGCGTGCGGCGAAAACAATGCAGGTAAAGATAGAAGAGGCTGTCGCAGGACAAAGGGATGGAGAAACTATATACATTGGTTTATGAATCACCCCCTTTTTTCACTTTAAAGAGTATGCACACAATTTGTTATATTCCCCTTTCAATAAAGTTGGAGAAAAAAATGAATGGGCGAAAACAGATGCACCAGAGGCCAAGATATCCAGAGCGCTAGGCCCCACACTGGTCCAAACCTGTTCTGTAGCTCACGTCTCCAGTCTTTAACCAAACTAAAATAACCGTCATGATGCCTCTACATCATCCGAGTTATTTTCCCCAACTTGACAAAGCTCCTGCAGAGACACGGGGGACATAATACAACCTGCTAGGAGATTTTCAATGATCTTTAATTTTTTTCATCCTCCTCTCGAGTAAAATGACACCAAAGAAATATCACCCCCCCCCCCCCCCCCCCCCCCCCCCCCCCCGCAAACACAGTGATCCTGAGCTTGAAGAGCAACTACAGCCCCCAGACGCGACGATAACGCAGCTGACGTCAAAAGGGGGAGCACTCAGAGATGAGCTTCACGGATGTAATGTGCGCAACTAGACGAGGCTAAACAGACTGTCGCGAAGACCGCGGATCAAAACCTGTGGGTTGTTCCACGCGACGGTAGAAAGACAGAGCCGGAGACGGAGAAGCAGGACGGAGGAGGCAAAGGGGACAGAAATAGAGGAAGCTGTGAGTCATGGAGAAACCCATGAAACCATGAAAGAGAGAAAAGACAGTCTATAAAACCAGCTAAAGGAGTTGATTATATAAATGAGCTAAGAACATTTAAGATAGGGAGGGAGGGAAGGGGGGGGGGGGGGGGGGGGGGGGGGGTGGGGGCACGAGTCATGAATAAAAGAGAGGCAGAGAGATGAGTGGGTAAAATCGTTTTGAGATTGGAAATTAAAACAGCTAAATGATCCGCTTATCCAAACAAACCAAATGATTTGAGTTGGGGCACCAACTCAAAGAGAGGAGTGGAAAATTGAGGAGGAGGAGGAGGAGGAGGGAGAGCAGGAAGCAAGACTCATTCAATTAAAAACAGCAAAATGAGCTGGTGCTCCTAAACAAGCTCAGAGATCGCCGATGCTAATTATTTCGACTGAGGTCTGCACGCCACTGCAATTATCTAAAAATAATCTCCGACGCACCAAAAATAAACAGGCCGGCGAAATGAACGGCGCGACTGAAATTTTGCACGCGCGCACGTGCGCGAGCGAAGGCACTCCGGTGTGCCGTTCCCTCTGTTCCCCGCTGGCTCTCACGGGGGCGTGCCTTTGAGCAAGACTCCGGGCTGCCAATCCAGGCAGAGCAGCGAAGTCCAGACTCCCATCGTGCTCTGCAAGGTCAAACACACCGCGAGGGTTGAAGGCTTTGTGTGAGGGGGAATTAAAACACTGGGCTAATAAATCAGAGTAGTTTGACCTGACACATTATTCATACAGTCTTTAGATAAACCAACATCCTAAGTCTACACACACAAAGCTTCTACGTTTACACATTTTTTAAAAGACACACTTTCGTCCCTTTGTTGTGGCTTAGAGCTCATGTGTATATATGCTCTCATTAATGCAAACAAACGCACACCCGCCACAACCTCTTGAACTCCATCTATACCTACTGCAGTCGTGTTCGGACCCAGTTGAAAGGAATCACGTAACATTTTGCTAAACATGAAGCAATATAGCCCTTCAGCATATGCTAAGAATGGGGAGAAACTCGACTACTTGCCAATATCAACCATTTACACCTATACGAAAGACAATTAAAAAACACCAAGCAACTAAATCAGCATATTGCATACAGACGATAACTCTACATGTCCAGTATGTCCAAATGTATGATATTCCATGGGAACACCCCAGGCTACATATCATTATGACGCTCTTAGTCCACTGATTCCGACGGCGTGCGTCTCCTTACCCTACGACCAACATTCATCGAGCCAGCAGCCAGAGAATACCACAAAAAAATGGTTGTATAAAACAGCGACATACAAAAATAATGTTTGGAATCACATTAACATGAAACAATGTATCCATACGGCATGTGCACAGAATGGGGAGAAGCTCGGCTACACACATATCTTCACTTAACACAATTAAAACACCAAGCAACTAAGTCAGCATATTGCATACACACGATATGTCCACTATATTCACGATGACAGCCTTTAGGGTGGCTGCTAACAATATGTTATCAACACAAGCTACATATCATATGAAAGCTTTAAGCCTACTGATTCCAACGGTGTACTTTTTCTGACTCTACAGCCAACTATTATTGAACCAGTAGCCGAACAAATGTTCGTATCAAACAGCGGCATACATAAATTGTCTCACGTCGATGTTTTGTGTCTTGATCCATAAATCAGCTTCCGTTAGCCAGCACAGAGACCATTCGTCATTTTGAGCTGTTACTCTGCCTGTTCCGTCGCCATTTGTCAAAAGCGGAGCGATCGTAATGTGAAAAGGCTTCGACACAGCAAGTGCGTCACAATTAGTGAATGGTGTTGTTGACAGTGATTTGGAGGCTGTCCGTCTATCCCACTGGCTCCGGCGGTTCGACGAACGTGTCAATCATTCAGATCGACCAATGGGCTTCTCAGCTGTAGCTCTGCCTATGTGATGTTGTCCTGCTGCCAGCTCTGACGTTATTTCGCCACACTACAAAGATCGTCAGTAGAGACAGATGATCACCTGTCTTCGTTAAAAGAGTTATAATAGATGTAATGCACACTAACAGAGACATATGGGTGAAAGTAAATTAGTTTTGCAGTGATAAACCTCACATGGAACCACTGTGCCAGCCTGTAACTTTACCCTGCTTCACTTTATCAGCATGAACTCTGGCACATATGTTCAGACGTTGTCCTGTGGATTGGACCATTGAATGGCCTTCATCTGGATTACTACATAGGGTATATATACTGACCCAGTAGTATCATCTGCTGACATCTCACAAGCGTTACCTTTATATAGATACCAAGGGTATTCATATAGACCTTGTAGTTGCAGAGATATACTCCTTTCATCTGGGGCATGTCCTTTTCAACAGGGATCTGCGAAAAGGGCCGGGAGCTGAAAGGGTTCTAAGCTCCAGCCCGGAGGCCACATTTGAATACATGGATCATGATGCATTGGTCAGTTTGTCCAGAGGCATGAACAACATCACACACACACACACACACACACACATGAACCTTATCCATAAGCAGAGGGATGCCTAATCGATAGCCTATGCCTGAGGTAAAGAATGACACTGCTGAATTAAATAAGAGCGGCCGCTGATGGAGACGACAACCGAAAATATTCAAAACATAACGCGGGTTTTAATGTGCTTGACGGACTGTAGTGGAAGAAGCACTCTGTGTTTTGAGAATAACTTATATATTACCATATAGAGATAATAAAAATACTAAATTCCAGGCAAAAGACCTGCAATCAAAAATATTGCTTGAGAACAAAAGTATTCTTCGCTAATATTCTGTGAGTATCATAAGTGAAGAAAAAAACACTACACGGAAGTATGAAAGTATATTCACAGAATCCCTTCCAATTTTAATTAGAGAGATATTTCATACACTGTCCTTCACCACAGATATGGAATTACTCTTTATGCATAACATGCATAATATGTAACTAGTTACCAGGGTTCAATTCACCAGAGAATATGAAGCCGGAATACGAGTGATCTCAGAATAATATTTATCTACAGGCTATTTGTATAATAGAGTGCATGTAAACACTGGCAGCTGCTTGTGTGGGGGAAAGAAATTAAAATAACACAAAGTAATTTGATTCAGATGCATGTAGTTATGCTATGAAACCAATACATGCACTGTGCATTGGTGTTTACAAATTCTCTAAAATATTATTGTTCAGTTTACATTTGAAATAAACAGATACTAAATGAACAAATACATGAATACATAAATAAGATGTACTGTACACACTATTAAATTACTTCATCTGTGTTTGGAGGAAGGTTTACCTTCTTGTTCATTGTGGGCCGTCGTGTCATGTGTCAAGTTTGATTTGTAAATGCTGAAAACGTCAGGCAACAAAAACCACTCCGTTTTGGTCAAAACACAAACACTTTTTTAATAAAACTTTTCTTGCACAAAACAATGTCTCCCATAACATGTCGGGACAAAAGTTTACGATGAGTTGAGTTTTCTTAATTGGTTCTGCTTGATAAATATGCTCCTCTGATTTGAAACGCTTTGCTCACTGTTGTTCAGAAAACATCTTGTTTGCACTTGTATGGAAAAAGTTATTTCCATACAGTTGCTTTCACAGTCTCTGTGTGCGTGCGTGCGTGTGTGTGCGTGCGTGCGTGTGCGTGTGCGCGCTTCTTTTAACCTGCCATCTGCAACTTTTCAACCCGCTCCATTTTGAAGGGAGTCCACTCTCGGCTTGCATTTTAAATGATTTTTAAAGTGAAAGAGCAGCTTGTGCTCTCTCTCTCTCTCTCTCTCTCTCTCTGTGTGTGTGTGTGTGTGTGTGGCCGCTAATAATTTGATAAGGGTAGGAACATCTTGTCTACCTTTGTGGTTTTAAGTGTAGGCACGCAGCCGTGTGGGCCCTCCTCTCTGGCCCGCTTCGCCCTGACAGCCAAAAACACCTCTAGTGAATAAAACATCAGGTGTAAGGCCTCGGTACACGATGGAACCTGACGGCGCCCACAGCCAGTAACATTTGGCCTCCGGGTGGCTGTTGACGGGCTGGTGCATGGGGGAGGGACGAGCGGCGGGTTTTATCGAGGCGTAGCCGGACCTGAGGATGTAAGGTGTATTCAAAAAGATGAATGATGTCTGGCATTTCGCTCACTAATTTACCATTGGCTTGCTATTTCTGTACAGCACTTTTCAAATTGTCACGAAGTTGAGACACGACAGATTGTTACGCTTTAGATTTCGCCCACAGTGTCGGGGTGGTGTGTGTGTGTGTGTGTGTGTGTGTGTGTGTGTGTGTGTTCTTTCTTTGACAGTTGAAAACACTGAATAAAACATCATTTATGAAGCTTTGTGACATAATCCCATCTGAAGGCTCCTGACCATCAGTTACACTGCTATTTTATGGAGAGGGACTTTGGTTTTTAATTGCAAAGTGGGCTCTGTCGGTGTGCGTACGTGTGTGTGTGTGTGTGTGTGTGTGTGTGTAAAGCCATGTATGTGTGTATTTTCGATGATTGGTTCGATTTGGGTAGTTTGTCCAAGTTTTGTAGAAAAAAGAAAACAGCTAGCCACAGTATTCTGATGTGTTCCAGCATGCCAATTGCGGTTGATTGTAATTCATCATGAGAAAGTTAATGGTCATATTGATTATATCACAAACTGTGAACATTTTGTGGACGGTGGTTTTTCCCAGAGCACTTGAAGAGATTCAGTGTGTGACAGATTTATAGTTTTAAGGGACTTGAGGTGAAATCGCGTTGAGCTGAGCGAAATGACGCTATAAGAGCCGTTGCGGCCTGTAATTGACTGAGCGTGTGCGTGTGCGTGTGTGGACGGAGGAAGGAGAGAGCGAGCACATGGACACAGTGGAAGGCTTAGAGAGAGAGAAAGACAGGGACAGACAGACAGACAGGGAGAGCGAGACAGACAGGGAGTGTGAGAGCAAAAGACAGAAACAAAAGATAGAGGGAAAGACAGAGAGCCTCTGGCCTGTTCTAGTTCTTCTTGTTTTGCAGTGGTTTAATGGCTGCCCCACACACACACACACACACACACACACTCTGGACCATGCATCTAATGCTCCATTTAAGTGCTTGTGGAAATATTGCTATTATAAAACGATGTGTGAGAGTGGCAAAATATGACACTTGTGCGACATGTGGTCGTAAATGTGTGCCTACATCGCAGTGGCTACAGTTCTGAAGATAAACTGCTGTTGAAATATTTCAGTGACATTATGATGTTTGAATTCTTCTGGCACTGTACATGGAATTTCATTGCTACCCCAACAGATTGCCATTGAGGTAGAAATCACAGACTCTCACCCGCTCTCCAGGAGAAAATGTCAATAATAGAGGATTCTGGAGGCAAAGGGTTATGATCTGTTGTTTTTGTTGTTGTGGTGGTTGTTGTTGTTGTTGTTGTTGTTTTTGTGGCATGGCACCCAGAGTCAGGAAAGTTGGGAGGAGATGTTACAGTCTAGCCATGTGATACAATATGAATATTTCTTCATCAAATTAAACTGTTTCAGATAAATACATTCATCCTCCAAAAATGCAGGAATTTTACTATTGGAATAAGGAAATATGAGTAAAGTTTTGGGCAGTTTTTGGAGTGTTCAATATGTTCCTTTTTCTTAACCACTTGGCTTATAACATCTCTGTCAAGCACTTTCTGGATATCAACAGCAGAAATAAAAGCCCACACTATCTGCATGGCTGGATACCGTACTATTAGAGCCATTTAAAAAAAAAATGTGTTTCTCTAATAATTTGAGTGAACACCAATCTGAGTTATGTAAGGATGTTGATTTTTCAGGGAAATAAAAGAAGAAGTGGAACAGACACAGTAATTGTGGGTGGCGGATGGTCTCATAGTAACAAACACTCAAAGGTGACGGGGTCAACACAATTCCCCTCCTTTCCCCCACACCGCTGGTTTTCGAGAACTGCGAGGCCAAGTGCTTTTCACCACATGACGAACGGAAGACGTGACATTTCGACGACAAGGGATGAGGCCGCGTGTGTGAACAACTCGCGCTGAATGTCATCTTTCCAGTTGCCGCGCGCAAAACAGCAACTTTTGGCCGTTTTTTTTTCCCGAGACGCGCGGCGCGCCTGTCCTCCGCCGCCGAGCTTGACGCGGGTACGCTGAGAGTTACGCCTGTTGAAGCAGGGAGCCATAACAACTCGGCAATTCTTGACTGACCCCTCGCACGCGTCCGCCCGCCGAGAGTTCACCCCTCCCCCGCTCCGCGCGGAGAGGGCGGGGGGGCGATATTGGACGGAGCTGTGGCTGTACATAGCTCCATAAAGACAGGGAGAGTTGTGGCCCAGACCTGTGTGTGCGCGTGCGCGCGTGTTTGATGTGGTAGGACAGAGTTTATGAACCTATAAAGTCTTCAGGGATAAAAGTCGCCCAACGCTGCGAGGTTAACGGCGAGTGGCAGGAGAAGGCACGAGAGAGGAAAGGGAAGAGCCACGAGCACGGGGCTCATTTGGAAGACGGAGGACCCGGGCCTCCTCTCCATCGATGTCCACGTTCCTACTGCGGTTTTCGACTGCGGCTAAAAGCTTGCTCCTCCATCCAAAAAATCAAAGTCTTACGTAAGCCTCCATCTACCCCACTGAGTGTGTGCATGTGTGTTTTCATGTGTTTCTGCTCCCTGCAATTTTTTTGTTTTCAGCTCAGACAGTATTTTTCCAGTACTGCCTCTCTCTGTGTGTGTGTGTGTGTGTGTGTGTGTGTGTGTGTGTGTGTGTGTGTGTTTGTGCAGGCTCTGTGTATCTGCGTGTAAAAGCAGAGGCAGTTTATATTTGTGTATGTGTGCAGTGTCTCTGTGTGTGTGTGTGTGTGTGTGTATATACAGGTCTGCTCTTTCCTTTGTGTCGGATCATGAGCAATTTTCACTTTTCCGCCGAGAGAAAATGAGTGAAATGAAGAAAGCACATGGGTTCAGTACTTCCCACTTTCATTTGGCTGAAGATCAGCTAATTTGAAAGGCCATACCAATGTGTTTACAATATTTAGCTCATATAGTTCCGTGTAATAATGATATTATAATTATTATTATTCTACTGACAATTGACTGCTGACTATTTTCCGGACAAATGATTGTGTCTGTAGACACGATCGCCACATCATACTACTGTCATCGACACTTGCTCTGGTCGTCCGTTGGCAACCCCCGTGTCTCAGGGAAGATGTTGGCCTTCGTGTCGTGTGAATTTTGTATTTCCACTCTGTGCTGTTTGTTATTGTGCTTCTGATTGACTGATGTATATCAGATTGTAGCTTTAACCCGGTACCGTACATCAAATGGTGACATTTAACAAAAAATAAAGAAATAACGACATGTTGTGATAAAAAACACGTTTGCTGCCAGGAATACTTTAATATATATATATATATATATATTTTTTTTTTAATAATATATAATATAATATAATTTGACAGAACAGCTAGGTGAGAGAGGGGGGAAGACATGCAGCAAATCGTCACAGGTCCGATTCGAACACTGGACCTCTGCGTCGAGACCTAAACCTCAAAGTATATGTGTGCCTGCTCTATCCACTAAGCCACCCCGCCCACCTTCTCTTTAATATTTAAGTAAGACCGGGATACCTTTCCTCCTCTTGGTAAAATATTAAAATGTTGTGAGCGTCTCGACATAACTATAAAGAAGTTAGATCACTGTTTGGTTGCTGCAGGCAGACACTGCATGGTGCGAGTCTACGAAATAACATGTTGACGATGTCCATCCACCCATCGCCTAACGCTTTATCCATTTAAGGGTCGCGGGGGGGGCGGCTGGAGCCAATCCATGCTAAGATTGGGTGACAGGCGGGGTTCACCCTGGACAGGTCGCCACATACAGAGACAAACAACCATTCACTCTCACATTCACACCTACGGTCAATTTAGAGTCTCCAATGAACCTGACCCCATTCTGCATGTGTTTGGACTGTGGGAGGAAGCCGGAGAACCCGGAGAGAACCCACGCACACACGGGGAGAACATGCAAACTCCCCACAGAAGGGCCCTGGTTGGTTTGAACCGGGACTAGAACCCAGACCCTTCTAGCCGTGAGGCGAAAGTGCCGACCACTAACACCACCGTGCAGCCCACGTTGACGATGTGTTCATTGCTAACGTTTCCCTCTGTGTCTCCTAAAAAAACATAACATGGATGGAATTTGCTACTGCAAATTATTAGTATGCAAACTTCATTTTTAGAGGAAGTGATTTCTTTTTTTAATACACTGACCCTACGTGCATTCAAGGATAACTGTGAGGTTGTGGGCTACTCAAAAGGCAATTTGTTAATACTGGGGGGGCGCAGGAAATACTTATCTGAATCTTATTTGCAATAAACAACATTCGTTGATTGTTTTTTTTTCTTCTGGCAACATGAATAATTCCACCACGGTAGATTTTCTGTCACTCACAGGAGGAACTGCTTAGTTTGCATGATCGTTAATTCCCATCTCGGCTGACTAATAACTTTAAAAAAGTGCCAGTAAACATCCCAGTTTTCCATATTTTCATTAGCTCTCGGATCATAATCATATCAGCTGTCAGCCAACTCAATTTGATGATCATTTGAATAGAATCTGTACAGTCGTACAACAACAAAACATGTCTGGAAATGTCGCAAAACATGTTTGCATGCTTGTAAGAGGTGGAGAGGCTGGCGTGTGGGGAGGAATGTGCAATAGACACAGATTGAGCAAATACACGAGGACGTGTAGAAGTCGCACAACGTCACAGAATGTCCGCAGGCGCGTTCTGACGTGGAATGATGGCACCTGAATGGAGAATCAGCGCCACCTGTACTTCTTTTCTCCATCAACCGACTCTCGATATTTCCATAACAGCGGGATGGAAATGTGAAATCAATTTGCATTTTCTTTGGCCGACTTTCTGAAAAAACCCACTTTTTTTTGTCTCTCCCCACAAGGAAGCAGCAAGCTCAGCACAGCGGGGAGAGTGTGGGGGGGGGTGATAGTTCAAAGCATCCACTCTACAGCTTGCAGGCGGATGCTGAGGTGGAAAGGGCCTTTTGAAATACTATAATATTCAATACTGCTGTATTAAAAATTCTTTGGATTCAATGTCACATCAAATCGCAAATCAGGTTTAAGGCTTGAGTGAGCCCCACCAGTCACCGCCCAACTCGGACTTATGAGCACGAAAAATACCAGAGCACGATATAAAAATAAAAAGTGTGACAGCCTCCTCGGGTTCTTTAATATGATTTCCTACTTTTCTACTTGATTTAATTTCTGGGAGAATCAAAGGCTCCTTTGAAACATTATTGCTCATTAAATAAAAAGAAGTACCCAAGCTAAGGAAACACTTGAAGAATCCTACTTCTTTTTTGTGTGTGTGTGTTTGATCATCCTTTTACAAAGTAGCCTGAATTTTTTTTTTAATTTTTTTTTTTTTACAGCTGCTATGTTTTGTTAACGAAACTGTCTTTCCCAGGGGTCTCTTTGCTTTTCAACTTTCTCCCAGAGTGGGAGATCTTAGAGCCGTTAAAAACTGAACTTCCACATCGGTGTCCCAAACAGTGAACACGGATTCGTCCAGAAATTGAGAGCGACGGCAGCGACAACTCCGTTCACTCCAATGGCGGATCATGGAGCCTCTCAATAGTTCCCGGAAGTGAGACGCAGCAGAGTGGAGTCACTGGAGCGTCTGCGTTGCACTTATGAAGGGTAAGACGTTTAAATGATCAGATTGTATATGATCGGCACATCTGAATCAAATCAACATGTGCATTAAAGCATTACATTATAAATACAATTTTACTTTCAAAAAACGTATTGAATAACTACATAGAGTAACTACATAGGACATGTCGGTCTGCTATATTGTACATCGATACATTTATTGACCACCAATCACCAAAAACCGCAGTTCTGTCGCTCTGAATAATGGATTTGAAGTGCACGCCGAGAGCTTCCGGCAACTTTCAGAAGTCTGCGTGAGTCAAGCATTTTGATTACAAGCATGTTGGATTTTCCGTTGTCGCTACTCTCTCTCTCAGCGGCTCTGAGTCACAACAAGCGAACCGCATGATTACATAATCAGCATCAGCTCACAACAACAACAACAACAACGACAACAACAACTACCCAGACAGAGGCAGCATTCAGCATTTCATTAATATTCAGGACGCAGGTGGAGGACGGCAGCCTGACGCTGTGGGGGTGTATCGTACGCACATACACACAAGCACAACCGCCACACACTCTCCTTGAACCCCTGTTCTAAGCCCTGCTTTCATCAAAACGCATGATCGTTATTTTTTTTTACAGTTGCTCTGTTTCATACTTCGCTACTACTCTACATGAGTCTCTGTATGTTTGTGTGTAATTTAATGGTGATTGTGATCGACAGTGGACCAGTGCACTAGGGCGGCAACTAACGACCTTTCTCATAATCGACTAATCTTTCCATCATTTTCTCGGTTAATGGATTTCGTTTTTTTGGTCCATCAAATGTCATTAAATGGTAAAATATGTTGATCGTGTTTCTCCCAACCCCAAGATCACATTTGTTTGTTTTTCTTACACACCGAAGATATTTATATCTTTATATAGCAAAGAAAGCAGGAAATATTCACATTGAAGAAGCTGAGATCATAGAATATTGATTTTATTATTGAATAATGATAAAATCTCACAGCTCTCCATTAAAAAACTACTTTTTTTTATGATTATTCGATTATCAAATTAGTTGAAGATTCATTTACTAATCGATTGATCGAGTAGGTGTTAAAAAAACCATCGAGCTTTCGCCGTCCACCTCCCCTCTCCTGTGTGCCTGCACCAAGGGTGGGCGAGAGATTCGCTGCACTGTGCCTAGTACCGTACGGGCTCACTGGCCAATCACAATAATCAACCCTTGCCATCCCAACCCACCGACTGCAGGCGACATCACAGCAGGATGCAAACAGTTGAAAAAAGCACCGCAAAGTAACACGTTTCTGCCTTCGGGCCCTTGAAAAAAGCTCTTATTATGAAATATGGAGTAGGACCAATATTGAGCAAGTGTTCCAAAATTGCTCTCGGTCGCCATAACTCTTCTTTGCCGAGCTGCACATGACGCTCCTCTGTCATTTACTTCAACTCATCTCCATCCCTCGCTCTCTCTGGACAGCAGAAGCTCCTCTATCTCGCTGAAGGTCCGCTGTCAAATAGCCGCTTACCTCTGCACTCTAGGCTGCTGTGTGTGTGCGTGTGCGTGTGGTTGTGTGTGTGTGTGTGTGTGTGTGTGTGTGTGTGTGTGTGTGTGTGTGTGTGTGTGTCCCTTGGGTCCTACACAAACCAGCCCAGCACACCAGTGTGTCTCCGGTTTTGGCAGCTCTACTGGACTCTGTCTTTTGGGAAACACACATGAGGATGAAGGGTTGCGCACAGGGCTGACTGTATAGGGGGGTGTGTGGTGCGTGCGTTCGTGCGTGTGTGTGTGTGTGTGTGTGTGTGCGTGTGTGTGTGTGCAAAAGTGTTAGCATGGGGAACCCCACAGAGCTCACAGCTCAAGAATCACAGTAGGGGTTTTAAAAGTTTTTTAAAAAGTATAATCCGTCCTACAGAGAGAGGTCTTTAAATACCATGCAAGTTTCAGGAGACATATGGTTTATAGCTACATGTACAGCATATATATATATATATATATATGTGAATCACTATGTCCAGTTAAATCAGGATGCCCGGAACCTAATAATGGAGAGTGTCATAAAAACACCAAAGTGGAGTCACACCTAGTTCCTTCCATGTGGACAATGAGAGGAAATACAGTATGTCTAAACTAAACTACCGTAAACCTAGGAAAAATAATGCAGAAATGTGAAAAGAATCAATGCACGTGCCTTTTCCTGCTCTGCTGTGACCTGAATATGGTGGTTTGCCAAAACTCCTTCAGGAATCGGCTGAGAGGTTTTAGGACGTTAAAGGTAAACAAAACGGACCGACCATATTTGCTACACCGTTTAATGTGGAAGCAGCGGACGTGGCCGATCACTGCGCTGCAGAGCGACAACGGGCTCAAAGCTACAGTAGGTCAAACGACCTCCCTCTGCTCGAGATCTTGTATACACTGTATGTACCCGTACGTTCCGAGGATTTTCCCACTCTGAGGAGACGTGCGCTGTCGTTTTTGCCTCTCTGTTTGGGAAAACCTACTGATGTGAGCATTTCCGTAAAAAAACAAAAAAAACACCACCTACATTTGACCGACCGACCCAGCATTGGAAGACCAGCGTCGAGAAACACCATCGTCACTACCATCTGACATCAGGTGGCTCGAGCCACAGATTTGAGTTTGATATGTGTGCACAATAATTTAGTATGACCCTCAAAGGATGCTAGTAAACCTGATATAGCCTTTGATGGGTCAAAGCATGGCATCGCCCGACTGTCGTTCTGTAGCTGTGGTGAAGGAGGAACCTCCATCGAATCCCTCGACAATGCTCAGGGATTCGATGGAGCAGCTCTCACAGCCCTGATGTGGTGAGGGCGGATTCTGAGCAGGCCAGCTTATGTACTGCAAGTCGGTGATAGTATTGGTGGGAAAAGTGTTCCATCTACATTTACTTCAAAATCCTTGACCCTCATTACATGCAGGGCCAAACACATCCATCACCTTAATTACATTTATATTGTGTGTATCATGATGAATGTTGGGAAAGTAATATCTTAAGATACTTATTGATTTTGATATTATGATGAAAATTGGATTACTTGCTTACACGCTATTAAGGATAATCATGTAATGAGTCTGTGTGTGTGTGTGTGGTCACGATGCTGTGGGCCTCTTGCTCTGAGAAATACCATATCTGTGAGCCCAGACCCTCTCCCGTGCACATGGCCAGATTAACCCGCCAGGCCGCCCTGCGCCGGGCATGAGCTATCAAACCCCAAGTCTCCTCGCTTTCTGTGCAAGTACCCTCTCACCTTCAAGTGCCCAGCAAGTACAGTGCACATAGCGGACCACCCGAGGCAGGTTATTAGATTTTGCCTCGAGTCCCAGAAACCAACCAGAACCACTGGGTTGGAATACTGCCGTGCCCCCCGAGTTTATGGTGTGTGATTTGATTTAAACCTGCAATAAGCTTTTTTTTCCTGTAGGCTCTAGTCATTTTTTAGCAATTGTTACTGTATTATTGAGTCTTCCCTAAATGCTACAGTAGTTCAATAAACTCCACCAAACCTATAAAAGCTGGACTGGAAAAAAAAGTTGCCTCATTTTATAATTCAAAGGAACATTTTTTTTTTTTTTACATTGCAAGCAATTGCAATAACATGACAATTTCAAAAGTTTCTTTCCTGTTCTTCCTATATGTTGCCAAAATTGTTTGCAATCGTTTCATACTCCCAGATGACTACCCAGTTATTTGGAGCTCTTGGTCTTCTGCAAAGCTGTGCACTATTCCCTGTGATATCCTGTTATGCCAGCATCCAAAGAATCATCACAGACTTCAGCACCACAGCCCACAATAGTAACCAATGAGATCACAGTCATCGCTTATTCATTCAAATTTCTGGAACAAAATATAAACACAAATTTCATAATCTCAAAAGGACTCACAACTTACAACTCCACACAACATCTGTTTAGTATCAAACACTAAAACAATTCTTATTTTCATGATGTCATATTAAAGACCTTATAGTTTACCAAATTATCGACACTTGTTCCTACTGAAGGCAACATATGTGTCATAATCAAACCAAAGCTGTTCCACTGCAGCGAGACAAAATGGCCGACGTAAGCAGGCCTCCAGGGCGGTGCTGCGTTCAGAAACTAGGTTGAGAGAGTTACTCATAGTTTGGCCTTTCGAGCACTGCGTGGTGAAATGTGGTATGCCATTTAACCTGTCTTAAGACAAACTCCAATGAAAGCAGCGCTATGATCTCACCACAGACGACACTTTTGTCCCCCACACGTTGTCAGGCTAAACAAGACACTTGGCTGGGTTTTGCCAGAGTATCATGGTATTTAGTGTAAAGATGTTAGGGAGGAAGAAAAAAATAAAAAGGGCTCACACTGAGTCAGAGTTTTGCCTGGGGGTGGGGGGGGGGGGGGGGGCACAACAGCACACCACTGTGTCTGTTTCATGCTGGCTTTAAACACGCAGCTTGCCTCCTATCGTGTGCACAAAAATAGACAGCATGCTAGCACGCCAACATTATAACGTCCAGCCACCAATAGGCAAAGGAGGAACACGGATTAGCATGCCACCCATTAGCTATTCACGTCTCAAAACATTATACTGCTAAAAATAGGTCGGAGGCTGGTTTAAACACTGCTCGGGGTGTTCAGAGCAAACAACGGTGAGAGGACGTTGTGATCTAGCATGGCGGCACCATGTATTCTAATAGCTGAAGTAAGCTCGGAGTGATGCCGAAAAAAGAGAAGCTGCGGGAAGGCACAGGCAAAAGGCACATTACAATGCAGCAGAAAAACAAAAGCAAGTACATGTGTATGGGTAAAATCTAATTGCAGACAAGTTAAACAAAGGGTTGATTTGAGAAAAAGGCCAGATCGGGCAGATTTGCAGGGTCATGGCTGCAACGCAAATTTCCTCTGTTGAATTATTATTGGTGATGATGATTTAAAGTGAGCTAGCCTGTTTGGAACCCGTCCAGGGACAATTTTAAAGGTCAGTTATATCCTGGATGGATCACCTGGGCAACCAGACCGGAAAAAACTATAGAAATCAATAGGTAGCTGCATCTAAATTAAAGGGTATGTTAATATAATTTACTCTCTCAGCAAACTACAGACCTGTTCTGAAGTGCTGAATCAGCAACAAAAAGAAACAACTGATTGGTGCATGGAAACTGCAATGCCAAATCTGTGAGCTAATTATATTAAGATTACCATAGCTACTGTAAATAAGAAGCTACATTAGATTTTTTTCCAATCTAAAGCTGGAGTATATGTTTATTTTGTCTTCATCTCTTCAACATCCTTAGACCCCCCACACAAGCACATTCATGCAAAATCCCACCATGCACAAGGGGACTGCACCTCAGTGAAGTTGCCGTCTCAGCAGACGTCTCTGGCAGCCTATGGCTGTCACGACGATGATGAGGTCAGAGGTTTGGGGGCGGAGTTTGATCCTGATTGACAAAGACAGCCTTGACACAATCTCTACCAGTCAAGCAGCCTCCCACTAGACTCGGTGTGTGTGTGTGTGTGTCTGTGTGTGTGTGTGTGTGTGTGTGTGTGGCAGACACAGAGAAAGATTGTGTCTCAGCGTGAATGCATGTGTCTTTCTATTGCTTTGTGGCTGTGCATGTCTTTGTGTGGGCAGTGCTGCGTGTCCAGGGCATATCCTAACAGAAGGGGTGAAACTGAAATTCTTTTTTGACATATATCGCTCTGTGTGTTTGTGTGTGTGTGTGTGTGTGTGTGTGTGTGTGTGTGTGTGTGCGTGTGCGCAGCCATGTATGTGTATATAAGAGAGAAAGCAAAACTGACAGGGGGAGAGACAGACACATTCGGACAAGAGATTGTATCAATCTTTAAGTGGGACCCGTATCTCTCCTGAAGATTTTCGATTGACTCTCTCCATCGGAAAAGAAAAAAACATTCACCAGATACTGGCTCCATCCAAATACTTCTACTTTAAGACATTTGTATGACAATCTGACAGTTACCAGGCTGTTTTTGAGCTACTTCATTTTGGACTCCTTCGTTAAAACCTTATACCCTTTTTGCGTTTTCACTCCAGAATGAGATTGTGACCGTGTTATTTTTGATGCATTTGCATGATTACAGTAAACAAGCAGAAACCAAGTGAAAATATGCCCAGTTATTCCCGTTTTTAAACCATAGCTTCTCTATGATGGGCCGACTTTTGTCATATCAGGTATGGCAACTCGTCTTAAAAACAAGTAACAACAAACATAGACAATGGGCACTGCAGTACTTTTAGTTCAATGCCCGATGCCTAATGCCCGAATTGCTCACAATGCTACCATGTAGACTTTGTTGTATAATGTTTACCTTGTTTGTCATCTTAATTAAGGCAGTCATTTGGCAGTAATAAAAATAGAAAGAATGTATGAATGATCCAGCCAGTGAATTTGACTGAAAAACACGTCGACATCTGACTGTCGACCTAGATCAAAAGTCAGGGTATAACCAAACGTCCATCAACTTTCATCATCGCAAAAATATTTCCCAATCCATATGGAAGTTGAGGTATTTCACCAAACAAATGAAAAGTTTGACCTGCTGGTGCCACGGGATGAGAAGTCAGGCCATCACCAAAGTAAACATCATCTGTAGCATTATGGATTTCATGGTAATCCACATACTGTGGTTGAGATATATCAGTTTGGATCACAGTGGTGGACTAACAGAACAACATTGCTGCAATCGAGGCTAAAAATTAAAGGGGAAAACTGGAAGCAAATGTGAAACAGTTCTACCAGGAAATTGGATTCATAAACTTCAAACTGAATTCGATCTTTCCCGAATAAATGAGCAGCGATGCTGAGAAACAAACGCAAGCACACTCTCGACTGAGTTACAATGGAGTAAATTACACACAAACATCTGCACTGAAACACACTAACTTTGTCGACCGTGTGGGACAACTACATGTGCTTCTCTGCTCGTGTGCTGCCGTGTGTGATCATGTATCTGCAAGTGAGTGTGTGTGTGTGTTCCTGTGTGTGTGTGTGTGTGTGGGGTCATATAAACGCTGACACAGGACTGTGTTATTCACTAGATGGAGATCAGTTTCCCCTCCAGGTTGACCTGTTTTTTCAGCTCTAACACAGCCTCTGGGGTCAAACACCCACACCCACACACACACACACACAGTCAAATGTACACTGATGACGTGTCTGCTGCCATGTGTGTGTGTGTGTGTGTGTGTGTGCGCGAAGGTTGGTTCATAGAAAACTAACACAGAGGCTTTGTGGTCTAAGCAGATCAATATTATTATTCAAACAAGCACAAACCAAACAATAAAAATCACTCTCCCCCACTCGTCGACTTCTCCACCCGTCGCTTTTCCACGACTCCCTGGCCGGCTCTCCTCACCCCGCCTCACCCCGGTCCAGCCTTGAATGGCCGACTATTGTTGCGTCCATTCTCACCGCATCCCTCGCTCCATGTATCACTGTCTTTCTGTACTCGCTCCATGGCCCTAAACCATCTCTATCCAGTTTATTCCCCATGCAGCTCCGTCTCCAAGCCTCTTCTTCCCCTCTCTATTCTCCCTGCATGCCTCTCTTCTCCCTGGTGAAAGCAGGATGTGAAATTGGTTCATGTACAAATGAGATTTATTTGCATAATTACCCTTATACTATGCTTCACGCATGTATGGGATATGTCACTCGGTGAAGATCACAGAGAGAGGAGATGCCATTACTTAATCTCGGAATTCGAAAAAAAGACTCATTTGACTCCTTGTTTCAACACTGATCAAAGATTGTGCACACACACGTCGTACTCTACGGATCTACCTCTGATTCAATTTCACGTTCTTTCTGCTCCCCCATCGTCTTTAGCCGAAGATGGGAAGTCTTACATGTTAAAGAGTCACTTGCGTGTAGACCAGTGCAAGTGTGGTTTTAATTGTTGACCGGTCGTTCGGCCCTCATGTAAAAGATGATGAAACCTGAGAATAGGAGAAAGCTAAACTTTTCATACCACACTGCATTCACTTTGTTTTGTGTTTCAAATTTTGTTTCTTTTGTCCAAGTTTCTAGGTTTATTCTTCTGCACAGTTGGACAAATGTTTAAACGGGTTCCGAGCAATGGTGCGCACGTTTTTTTGTTTGTTATCTATTAACGTTTTATTAAGCTTTGTTCACCATCGGAGCCAAGCAAATGGAGCCTTGTATCATCACCTACATGTTGCGTCTATTTGAGTTGTTGTGGTTTAACAGATGTATTTACTGACCTAGCTGGGACCGCACACAGAACACAAGAAAGTCCCGTACTCACTGTGACGTTGTGCTGGTTCAAAACACTCTGAGCAAAAGCGTGAATGTGGGCTCAGTGGCTTGCCTCAGTCAGGACCCTCTAAGTTATTCAGTGTCCAGCAGTGACTTGTGCCTTCAGACGGATTTTGGGGATTCGGCAGACGTCTGCTTTCACTCCATTAATTGTTTGTCTGAGACAAATCCAATTTCACATCCACAGACTCGGCTGGCCAGTGTCACAGTCCGCACAACAGACTTGACCCTTCCAGCAAAGAAGAGGAGCAGAGCCGATGCGGTCACGGAGTAGATCGGTTATCAGTGACATCATGAAGGCACATCAGTTGACACAGATGCCTACGTGGCAGATTTCCAGGGTAAAACAAGATGTACTATGTTGAGAAACGAGACAAACGCGGTGGCTTGTGTCTGCAAGACAGCGAGGCAAACAACAAGTAAATCAGACAGCTGTGGCTGAAGCATCGTGTAAACAGAGCAGCATCCTCCACTCTCAGGATGCATCCGGGGACAGTAGGACATACCGTGTTCTGACAAAAACATTATCACTGCTATATAGACTTCAAGCGTAAAAACTACACAATGGGTCACTCTCAAGTGAAGCGGGCGTACGCTAAGTAGCCTTCACAAACTGCTTAAGAAAGCGGGCTCTGTAACAGGCGACCAGGAGCACTTCCCCGATTTGAAATCTCCATCAGTATCCCAGACTGACAGTGAACACACCAGCAATCAAAATGTCAAAGCAATGAAGCATTAATGGGATTAATGACCAAAATGTGATCACTGAATTCCAATGTGTAATCCCTTACACTAGGTGTTGCTGAAAGAGTTACCCCATTATGTTTAAGTGTTACTAAGTAATGGGTCGCTGTCGAGAAACACACTTGGCCCCTCAGTCATGAGCGCTAAAAGTTGTAATTAAAATGGTTTTGTTTGTCACTTGTTTTCATAATCTCACTGCTGAAGGTGGATGACTTTCTGGCAAGCTTTCTGGAGCACTGCAAGCGACTGATACATTTATATATTAGACGCCAGCTGAAGATAGGAACCCAAACCAAGAGGCAATAAACGAAAAGTGCTTTTGGATGCAAGTCAGTTTGATTTGCCTTTCACACTCAAGCTCTTCATCACATCTTGTAGCCGTTTTCTGCTTTGCTAATTTTTATGAGAATGCCATACGCAGCATGAATCACCAGCTTCTAACAGCACTAGACTTAAATAATATTTGGTTGCAACCTGGTCAGTCATTAACTTTATGGGGTTTTATTTTAACAATTTAAGAACGTGTTCTTCCCTATCTCCGCTGCACCAGGCACATGGTTTAAAAGGGTTGTATTTTGTCTCTTTTGCATCTCGATGGATTGTCATTGTAATGGGAAATTTGCCAGACGGCAACAGAAAACGCATCTCTGCAGAGACCCAAATTATCAATGTGCCAACAATGTGCCTGACCGCATTTTAGGACCAAAACACCAATGGGCGCTCAGATTAGCTATTTAAACAACGTGATCACTGGATGGCAAGCCGACATCTGCCTCGATCTGAAGGTAGTGAAGCCGCTTGGGTCGCACTTAGGGCCCTGTCTGTGCTTGTGCACATAAGTCTGATAACACGCTACTTCTGCCTTTTTCCAATACAATTTCACACTTCTGGAAGAAAAATAGCTTGAATTTTGTATTCCACCTGAACCCCCCTGGTTTCAGAAGTATCCCTGTTTCCTACAAATTCATATCAGATGAAATACGGTTCAATAACTTCAACTCTACATTCAACATAATATAACTATGTTGAAAAATAAGGAGTAAAAAAACCAAAATGTTCAACCTCAGATAAGAAAATGCCCTCAGACTGTTTAGTTTGCACAGCCTGGTATTGCACTCTGTTACATCCTCTCGGGGGGGGGGGGGGGTCGTGTACAGGACAGTTCTATTTAACTACCAACAGCATTTTCTTTACACTGAAGAATCAAAATCCTCTTTGACAGGGATCTGTCAAATGTGAAAGACAAAATGAGACATACTGTGGTGGAAATGACTACTGCATGTTTCACAACTGAGAAAAAAAGGTGATAATTCACTGTTGATGAGTGATTTTTCCATATCGCAAGTGCAAAATGTGTGCAACGCAATGAAAAGGTCAGTAAGAAAAGCCTACTTTTGTTACACATCTGCTCTTTCTGCCCATCATGTGGCCGGCTGAACTATTACCAACAATCCTTTCATGCCTTTGAAATCTCAGACAAAACATTTAGTCTGCTGCTGCCAATCCTGTCTTCAATGAGAAAGAGGAGAAAAAAAGAAATGTTTCAACTATTCCAAGAACCATGCTTCTGTTAAAGATGGAGAAATTTGTGGTCCAAGAAAATAGAGACATACCTAATACTGTGCTCCGGGGCGCTCTGTAAGGGTATCAATACAGACAATATTTTACCCACCATGCCTTAATGCTGAAGAAAAGTGTTGAAATTCTCTTTAAAGATTGAGTTTCCTTCTTTCCCACAGGAATGATGATTGATTTTTTTGAGAGGTCATACCACTCAGGCTAAAATATAATAGGCTAGGCCTTAGCCTTGACAATGTTGTTCTCTTGGCCAACACCTATTGGCTGAAGGTCCATGAACTCGTAGTCACATCCACTTTCACCACAGAAGGAATCCTACTCACGATGGTTAGTCCATCTAATATGGACAACAGTTCACAGTCATGGTTCCAACATGATGTATCCTTAAGACCTTGGTGACGCCCCAAAATTTCCCCTTGCATCGCTAAAGTTAGACACACATTCGAACCAGTCGCTTCATTATTCGCTAGATGCGTTGAGATCCTCCCTACGTCATCAGAAACGGAGGATAAAACTATTGTGGCTGTGTGCGGGCACCTCAAGCTTTTTGATAGGTGCTGCTATTTTCATTGTGAGGAGGAGAGAGGGCAAATGTTCGCCGATTGATCAAGTTATTGACTTCCATCTATAAACAGATGATGGTTCACCCTGTTTGCGTGCAATAGCATTGAGGTTACCATTGCATGCTTGAACCTAATATGTTCGATCACATTAAAAACTGTTTTAAAAGGTCGCTGGTTCTGCTACTGTTCTGCATCACCAACACAAAGAGGGATCTTGTCATGTGCAGAATATATGGCTGAATCCATGCACATGATGCATCCTGCATCCTGCATCCAGCCTCGTCCGGAAGAGCAGAGAGAGCAAAAAGTTGAATTCTGAAGTGCACAGACAGTCTAGGGCGATGTGATGCGTGCGCTGATAGAGATCCATTAGTGAGGACATCGGGAAGTCTGGACGAGAGTCATCCACAGACAGGCGGCAGTCAACGCTAGTCAGCGTCACAAATGACAAAACAGACAGTGCAGACAGGACTCTGACACAAGTCATCACCCAGGACAGAAAAATGAGAAGCTGAGAAAGAGGAAGGACAATGACCTCACGGGGCCTGGAGGTTCATTCCGCCTGCACTAAGCAATGTAGTTGTGCTGACAGTCAGCACACCTGCTCCGAATGTTTGGCACTTTTAATACAAGCCTCCAGCAAACTTTCCCTCTATATGGGGGACAAATGGAAAAAAGTATACAGTAACCACTCACAGGTGGTTTTCATGTTGTGGTAGCTGAGGCAGCATTGTGTTTCCAAGTCTAAAGTGGATGTCACTGTTTGTGAGAAAGCATTTATCTCTCTGAAAGGACATATTAGGTGAGCTTGTGTATGGGAGATGGAATGTACTGTTGTCCTCTCTGACAAAGAGTGACTCAGGAACACACCAGGGTCAAAGCCGTAATAGGTAAATCTGTCACTCTGCTCTGAAGTTGTGTCTCTGAGGAGAACTACAGGAGAACACTATCTTTTTTGAAAGCTATCAATAAGAACAAGAAAGTTACACTGGAGACCCCTTTGAGATTGTTTTTCTAATCACATTTTAATTTAATGTGTCATGATTCATATAATCCTTTTTCATATTTGGAAATGATACATTGGAATTGTGTCTGATTTGTTTTTCATTTCTGTGGGTAACAGTTTGAGTGATTCATTAGTTCCAGTTCATAACCTCCCATCATTATGCGGAAACAACTATAGGTTGAATTGCGTGGATTCTAATAATAAAGAGCAACAACAACTGTAGACCAAAAAAGAATATCTGTGTAAATACATACAAGCGTATATAAGCACATAAATGAATATGAACATGCAATTTGAAACATACATCAAAGCGCACCCACACATCTACACAATATTTACACTTATGTGGCACAGTCAATTGTCATATTTTGTTTTAGAGCAGACAATATTGTTTTGAATGCATCCTAGCTTATTAAAGGTTATGCATAAAGCATATGTCCTTACATGAACAAATCCTCAAAAAGGGAAACAAGAGTGAATTTGCTCGGCTACAACTGTCTATGCACATATCATTCCATTTTATACATATATACAGATATATCTTATTCATTTGAATGTTATCCCCCAAAAAATTTGCATGGTTTTCAAAACATGGCGAGACACCTTGTTTTTTGGAAGATTTCTGCCCCGAAGCTTTAAAAAAGACACAGAGTGCAGTGTGCAGACAGAGACGGGAAGCAGCAAGACTCAAAGCCCAGAGGGTCACCCTCTGGACTCCAGCCATTAAAACACAGCCCGCAGAGCACCTGTTGTGTATGTTTACGAGACACGGTTGCCAAAGCTGAATGTAAAATGTCACTTTGCAGC
Source organism: Scophthalmus maximus (assembly GCF_022379125.1). NCBI lineage: Eukaryota > Metazoa > Chordata > Actinopteri > Pleuronectiformes > Scophthalmidae > Scophthalmus > Scophthalmus maximus. Next base: position 5,915,013 of record NC_061523.1, on the reverse strand, counting down.
GACCAAAGGGAAAGAAACAAGCAACAGTTTATATATAAACCGAGGTGAATACTCGCCTGGCGTGACAACTATTGGCAGCAGATTGCTTCTTTGTCAGGCTGGCGTCACGCACAAGTGAGATAAGAACTGACGCTCAACACCAATTATATACCCTTCACCCACACATACACTATATGTGAAGTTGATGCCTGAAAGAGATGGAAATGTTTGTATTGGACATTATGTGAATGTCTTGTCTCTGGTCTTGTGTACTGGTGTTACATGAGCGTGCATGGTGACTCATCATACAGCAGGTGCTGATTACACCCTAGAAAAAAAGGATCATTTAAGATGCTTCCCCTCTCTATGATATCACGACTTGTTTGCCGTCCTCTCGCTGTGGTTGTGAATATCAAATATTACATAGGTGGCGGGGGAGAGGGGAGCGGCTTCGCAACAAGCGCCGTGCAACTGTCGCACAACGCTTGAAAAATTACATGGTTCAGCAGAGCGTTTGTGACCCTAATTATGGAGGAGCCTCAAAGTACGTGTTGTTTGGGAAGTCTTTCAAACTTTGTGGGGGGAAAAAACTACCAACTGCAGTCAAAGTCATTAGAGAGTGCAACAGTGCCTGCGGTGCCTCATCGACGGAAAGACCTCCGCTGAGCAGTCATCGTAAAAACACAACTGCCACTGTCATCAAATATCATTCGCTTAGTTAGCTGATTAGTTCTCTATGTAAATTTAAGTTATGCCCCCCCCCCCAATATAACTTAATATGAGATGATTTTATAAAATTCATAGACAATGAATTTTGCTGTGAACCCATTTGGAATCACCTGCTTTTCTGCATAAATTGGTGATAAAATGTGATCTTCATCTATGTGACATACATAGATAAACACAATGTGCTTCAGCTAATAAAACACAAACGGTTATTATCTCCCATGTATTTATTGAGCCAACCCATCGAGCATCCACAGTGCTGGTGGAAAAAGTAAGCAAACCCTTGGGTCCAATAACTGATCAAACCTCTTTTCGCAGCAATAACTTCAAACAGGCCCTTCTGACAGCTGCACATCAAACCTACACAAAGATCAGGAGGCATCTTGGATAGGGATCGACCGATACAGATTTTTCAGGGCCGATGCCGATACAGATTTTTTTTTCATCAGCCTTAGCCGATGACTGATACGGACTGCCGATTTTCTTGAGCCTATCTTTGGAGCCGATACTACTTTTGCTCCCTCAATTTAAATGTTAAATAGAATTAAATTCAGCGAGTTGTCTCGTCAGATCTGAGGTCTTAGTCAAAGTGGGGTTATGGCCAAGGCCGTGGCTCGCCTCCCTGGGTCGAAGGGAGACGAGGCTCACGTCGCTGTGGAGCATCTGGGGAGTTCCCACCGCACCGGGACTCGTCCGCCCGCGAACGGGATCGCCTGCGCAAAGCCTGCGGCGCGGTCAGGGGGCCGCCGCCGACGGACGGGCGCGAGGCTCGTGGTTGCTGGGGATCCCGTCGGGGTGGGAGACCTGCTCTGCCGCCGCTCTCCGGAGGAGAAGGGAGAGTTGGGTACCCGGCGGGCGTGCAGCGCGGCAGCCTAGGGCAGAGGCACCGCGACGGCGCTCGGTAAATGGTAAATATATAAATAAATCGGTCGAACACTAATCTTGGAGCCATGTTGTTAGGATGTCCGCTGTGAGCGTTCCTCGAGGGGTCATTCCTCAGCTTCTCTGTTGAGTGGGCCTCTACGGAAATTGGATTTTCATGGTGGTTTACATTCACACACTCATACAGTGGAGACCTTGCTATATCTAGGCTCTTTATCTATCACTCACACGTCTCATTCACACAACGTCTAATGAGCCTCAACCAGCTGACAGCCACCCTGACATTCTTTGATATTCCTTGGTAAACCCAGGAAGTCCCGAACCAGTGTTCCCGCCGCTGTGCCTCACAGTCGGGTTGCAGTGACCTTTTACACCATACTGTACTGTATGTCATGCTCCAAGTACCTCCCAAACTATTAGACCTTAGCTTCATCAGTCCACAAAAACAATCCCCTTGATGATGCAGAGTATCGACATGCTCTTCGGCAAACTTTAAAACCTTTCCCAAAGTGTCTTGCCATTGACATCCAGCTCCTTGTGTCATGATTTGTGTATGTTAGACTCATGAGCCAAGACGTTAACTCGCTCCAATAACTAGTTCAAGGCTTTACCTCTGGGCTTGTTTTCTCATGAATCCTTATGTGTTGTGCCTCTGTAGTCATCATAGCCATGTGTCGACTTCTTGGGAGAGTCCAATGGACAATATGTGTACAATATGTCTGCCTGGGGACTGATGGACATCTAACTCTCAAGATTACTGTGCTTTATGCTATTTTATAGTCTTGATCCTGAGAACTCGATATTTTGAGGCATTGTGCGCATCAATAGATGCTTCTAGTGAAAAAAATATTTGAGTATCAAAGTAGCTCTGAACCACATCTTCAAGCTGGTTTCATTGACTGGAGGAATAGTTCAGCTTTTGTTGAGCTCATTAGACTTGTAGCTTCACTTTTTCCAAAATAGGCGGAGAAAGATTGGAAGGTGTATCCAATAGGAACGATACAAGGGTTTGCATGTTATTAGTTCAAATGTTTTGTTTGTTATATATTAGATATGACCATATTCCTACATAAATACAGATATTTCCCAAGGCTCCACTTTGCTTTGCACTGTATTATATTGGCCGGAACATTGGGCAACCTCGATCATCGATTGGAAAACCCCTTTTCCAACATCTATTTTTTTAAATTGTTTGTCAAAAAAAAGATGAAGAATTGAAGACTTCGGAAAAGAGCTCTGCATCGTGACGTACAGTGACACGGGGTATTTCGGTGTTTGATTCAACCACGGTCCATTTCTGCAGTTAAGATTAGATGCTCTTGACTCGTCTGACTCACCAAGAATTAATTTCCTCAGTGGGCATCCAAAGATCAAAAAAGGTATGAAGGTCCATAGTTATACAATAGAGGCTGCCATCAAAGAACAAGCCAAATGTTATAGTGCCAGAGCGTGTCTGCGTATGGGGTCAGCTTCAAATACAGATGTCATCCGCTCACTGCTCCAATTTAAAATCCAACAGCTCCGGGTCGGTTTAGGTCATCCTCGACCCAGAGAAATCATCAAAACTTTCTGTGTCCCTTTATTTAGAGTTTCCCTCGAGGGAGTCTGGGTGTTTTCTTGAGCCTTATCCTCCAGCCAAAAAGAAGCAAAAAAATAGAACCTCTATTTTGGAGATCTTAATGTGTGAAAAGAGTATTTCTCAAAACAGGTGAAAAACTAAAATCTCAACCAATTGCCAGCAGCTAAACACAAGACAGAATAAAATAGATTGCTTGACTTGTCTGAAGAAAACTACACTGGATTACAAGATTGCAACAATCAATGTTATACTTTGTGTCATTAGGAGAAAAAAAGTGGTACATTTAGACTCAAACATTGACCAAATCAATTGTGAAGATGGGACATATTGTGCAGTGTACTGTTGTCATGTCCGTATGGTTTTGGCCTACTGGGATTTCAACAGCACGTCAACAACATTAAAAACTTTTACATCAATAGAATTCTCATGTTGAGATTTGTTAGATTGGAAGCTCAAGACATTGACAGCTGTTTCTATAACCCAACTGTTAATTCGCTCAATGATCAGTGGTATTAAAATTAAAATAATACTGTGGTGTTTAGTTATTTTATTCTTATCCTCATCAAATCTGGCTTCATATAGATTCACTTTATTCCACAACCCTGGGTAAATACTTGAACCCATTATTATGCCTTGACATGCCTGTTCCCATGGAAACAAACTCCGAGCCACCATGTGCTTGACTCATGGGGAGGTGACATAGTGTGCCATCAATTTGCGTTGGTTGGCCTTTTGTGAGAACCTCGCTGGCACTCTCAGGCACCGGGCTTCTCCCTGCCTTTAAATGAAGAAAGGTTTTTTTATTCAGAGGTTCCCAAACTGTCTCGACTGACGGAAAAATTAGACAACAAACCATCTGATACTGATAATTTACCAGAAAATCTTCCATCTGACAAGACGTTGTTAGCATATTTCTCTATGGAATTATATCACTATTGCACCTGTAACTGCCTCGGAAAAATCAAGTTGAGATAATGTGAAATTCAAAGGGAACCAACTTGTGTCGGATTTTAACAAAGCCACTGGGTCTTGGTTTGTGGTTTGGCGTGTTTTAGTTATGTTCAGAGAGAAGACCGTGTAACTATTTTTGAGAAGCAGGAAAATGCACAACTGCCTGTACCATGTAACTTTTTACTTTTAAATCAATTGATATCTGTAAAAGACATAGTTCTGACACAAATGCAATGTATTCTAGGAATTGTATGCAAATTATTTTATAAGGATTGAAAATAATTTAATGTGTCACACAAATAACCCATTGCACAATTTTGAAAGTGATAAAATAATCAATTTAAACTAGAAACTGAAAACCTTATCTATTTAAACAGAGTTAATAAGAAAGGGTTGTTTGATATGACTTGCTTCACAATGCACAAGATTTACAGCAACAAATTGATTTTTATTTCCCTGCAACCCTCACAGAATACAAATATTTAATTCATTAAACCTTTACAAAACAGGTCAAATTTCACTTTGTCAGAGGTACATGACGAAAGTTTTGAAACCCGTACAGCGGTGGAGCCAAATCGGATGAAGTCCTGCAACTTATACTGAATAATTTGAGTCTGTCAATTGAATCTGTGACGTCGTGTTTTTGCCCACATGTACTGTATCTGTCACAAATTTGTTTCTTTTTAAATTACAACTCAACCACACTCTAAATATATAAGAATGAGCCATATCTTTTTCTGTGAGAGCTCTACATTTCCTGGATCAAGGCAGCTTTGTGTTTAGTGTCCTCTTTTCTGCTGTCAAGGCAAATAAAATACAGACCCACCATCAAACCAGACTGTCAAACAGGTGTATGGGTCTGTTCTGACAGCTGACATTAACACAACCGCTGACCCTAAGAGTTTTCTACCTCTCATTCAGTTTCCATTTTCTGATCTGTATTTATTCCTTCTCTTTTTTCCCCCTGTAAAACGGTCCATCAATAGTTCTGACTTTTAAGAAGTCTAAACTCAATTAAATCTTCGAACATATGTATGTGCCCCTTCATCAGAAGAAATTAAATTTGCAGACATAAACTACATAACAATTTGCTCCACTAATTACTACAAACTATTGCTGAACACTACACTGGACCCAAAAGGGATCCAACATTCGAAGAATGTGTCTCAATTCACACCCAGCCGATACTTCTAAAGATCAGAACAGGACAGAACTTGATATTTCAAAACTTGTGTTTGTTTTTATTTAAAGGGAATTCCTGTTCTGCAGTGTGTGGCTGCTTTTAAAAAAACCCCACTGTTTTGAGACATAGCAGTTTACGATGAAGCACGCAATGCACAGCATGGCCATCAATATTTCATCAGCTGACAGCTGACAAACATCATAAAAACACTATAGAAATAAAAATGGATTACGAAACGGAGATTCAGTCAGACATGTGTGCATTGGCATGGAAGATCTATGAGAAAAATGCAGGTCAGCAAAGTATATCTGCTCTGTATTCAAAATGCTTGCCAATTGCTGCTGCATTGCATGCCAAAGGGTCAGAAACTCCAACGTACCTTTTAGCTAGGAACCAATAGTATATGCATGATTCAGGGAACCTACTCAATGAAACAGTGAGTGAATACTGTGAGCATATTTCACACCGTAAATTCAGCTCGTATGATGCAAGACGGAGTGGGTGTGAAAAGAGGCAGTTGCCAGGTCATGCCGAAAATAACACACTTAGCACCAGCAAGAAAATGATGGAACACATCTGGGTGTGCAGTTTTTGGCAACTGGCGTCCCGGTACTTTTCATCGTCATGTGACTGACACATTCACATTATGCTGTGAGCAACCTAACCTCTTTTCAGCAAGGAATTGGTAAATGCTAAATTAGCTATTTTCACTGCATCAGCAGAAGAACTGTGACTGAAATTATAATGTAGTGAATACATATTACTTGAGTACTAAAGTCTCTACAGTAAAATAAATTGAAATTTCCTTTAAATTTAGTAAATTACTGAGATGCTATTAGTCATTCATGTTTTACTTGTTTCTTTGTTTCCTCTCCCACAGAAACGTGGATACAAATTAGAGACAAATCACATAAAATATAATTATTGAAAAATTATAGAAATAGTTCACAGGGATTCATTGTCAGGTAAACCTAGATTTACCTGATGATGTTAACTAAGCACAAGGCCCTTTCATTCTTAGAAACCAAACTCTACCTCGTAACTCCTGCTGCTTTAAAAATCTGAATTGTGCTTATTACAACTCAGCAGTTGTTGCATGCCAAAGGCCTTGCATATTGATGCTGAAAAGCCACGCATGAGAGAATGAGATGTTGTGCTGTGTCTTTCACAGCCGGGCTTTACCAGCAGTAGAGCTGTAGTCAACCAAAGATAATCTAGTCATACCTATTCTTCAACCATCGATTGGAAAAAAATGCTTGTTATCTGAAGAGGATCTAAATCTAGAGTGCACTCCATCTGATAGCCTGTATCTTATATTAGCCAACATGAATCACAAATAAATATTAAAAACTATTTTCAGCATATAAAAAGATTATTTAACCAAACGCATGAAAATATTCCCATTCTGATATGTTTATACTCAAAGCCTCAAGCTCTTTTAATATGATGAGTCATGCTGGTTGTTGAGCTTTGATATGCAAACTGCTACTCGCAAAGTTTACTCTCTGTAAAATACAAAGTCAAGCAGCAGTTCAAATTTCAAACGGAAAGTGACGGCTCTGAGGACTAGTGCTGAAGGAAAAGATTTATTTCTACTCTATTTTTAATGTGCAACAATCTCAATGGAATCAACGTTTAGAATGGCAATATTTTACTGACAAAACTGTCATGTGCAACGTTGGAGGTGAATTCATGGGGCCAGATTAAAGGACAATGTTAATCATGTGCTGTTCCATTACAAGCCTGCAGGACATCCTCAGTGCTCCTTGTCATAAATTCTTCAAGAGTATTGACGAGTGTTCTCTGGAACAAAATGTCCTCGTTCGAGGTTTCTGTTGGAACACTGCGAAATACATGACAACAAGTGTTAACCCCCTAGGGGACCCCTAAAATCCCTTAGCTCACTAGAAATCGCCTGAAGGACTACCAGGAAGGACCTCATGAGGACCACTACAACCTCAAAAGTATCTCCAAAACTAGAAAAAAAACTGCAGAGCTGTATATGCCCACAACAACATCCTAGCATCCCCCTTTACCTGCTAAATGGCCCCTAGAAAAATTGCCATTCACTGCTAATGCTTCGAAAACTACCTATAGAAACATATAATCAATGATCAGCAGATCTTCCAAAAGTAGACAAAACTTCCACCACTTAAAGGTTCTCCACGACCTCACTTCCTAAAACACAACTAGAACCATCTCAATAAAATGTAATGTCTTCAGTAACCTTCTAAACAACTCAGAACAACCCAGGGGACCTGGAGAGGCCCCGTCCCCATTGCCCTCTAAAACATCCTTAAAGATCCACTCAACATCCTCAACTTGAACCTTTTTAAGATTCTGTAAATATTGTACTGAAATGGAGAATGTAATGAAAGTAAAACTCCTCATGAAGTGTGTTAGTGAGCATTGAGTCAGGGGTCATCCTTTGTCTTTTGTCTGTATATGACTGGGTACAACACTAATTGGAATACTTCCTCCTTTTTACCCTATGATGGTAAACATTAACTATTGTATGAAACATTATCCACATTATGCAATACTTTTTATTTTTAGTATTTTGTTTCATTTTCTTATAGTATTGCTAGAGACTATTATTTTCCTCACTCTTTCTTTCAACTTCAAGGACAATAAGGGCATTAGTTAATTCATTCATTCATTCATTTATTTACAGTGTTTGTGTATTTCTTTCTTTCTTTAAGCCCCTCCTCCCGATAAACCCCAGTCTGCTCTGATTGGCCAGCTAATTTCAAAGTGTAGGAAATGTCACGCCCCTTCACCAGAAAAGTGGAGTAATCAGATTGCAGGCAGGGTTACCTCAAAAGAGTCAGTCTGTGACATCACAGTGGGAGAGAAATCTGAACAAGTTGTTAAGAGCCAGGCTGTAGGGTTTAGCCAGCTCAAACAAAAAACAACAGGGTGGTCCACCATGGTTACCCACATTTGTGTGCACAAACACGAAAGAGTAATTTTTGCATAATATGTCACCTTTAATGTAATGGACAGAATAGCCAACTATGGCGAAAGGGAATCAAAATAAACTAACAAAAGCTCTGTTTTCAATATAAATCTATTCTTTACTTTTCAATCTATGAATTGTTTGAGCATTTATTGCCTTCAGTTCTTTCTCTTACACTTGATCACACTCAATGCCACCCTCCAATCTCCTCTCATGAAATGGCCTGGCCGTGCTCTGTTGCAGTGCATGGCGGTCTACCCATTGATAGACGACGGAGATCAATGACATTACTGATAGACTGACTCAAGAGACCTTGATATGATGCATGGGCCTCTCTGTGAGCGTATGCATGCGTGCATGTGCGTTTGTTGCAGTGTGTGCGTGTGGGTCCATGCAGAGGCTAATTCATAATGATGACAGGACATATTCCATCATATCTTCACACTCTGTCATCTTTACCAAACAGCAGGGAGGAGAGAGAAGGGGCCGAGGGATAGAGATGGGGGGAGAGGTGGAGTGGCGGTAGATTGAAAGAGATGAAGGTAGAGTGGGACAAAGACAGACAGGGGCGGGAAACAGGAAGATGAAGCACACGCGGAGAGATGAAATGAGCATGCTAATTCAACTCTATCACAGCTGTGTCTTGAAGAATAATGACCACATTTGTATTGTGCGAGTCATCTTACACCAACAATTACAGCACATTTATCATCCGGGGCTTGCAAAGCAGGGATTACTGGTACTGCGCTTAATTTCATCCACTCAAAGGTATCTTGAGTCTTGCACTTGTGATGCTGTAACGTCCAAATATTTCCAGTGATGTCCAACAATGTACAACCAACATTTGCACTGGTGCAGAACATGGAGGATTGGCTGGAAAGGCCGCATCAGACCACCCGACTTCCGGTGGACAACACACCTGATGCACTCCCTCTTCCTCCCCACAGGACCGCGAGCCTCCACCGGATGTTGCAAGCATGCAGGCAGGTTTTAATCATTACGTGAACTTGAACACGTGCAAACATGGACTAAAGACTAAAACCTAATTCTACATCACCTGAGGTAAAACTTTCCTTAAAAAAAAAAGAACACCACGCCCTGAAAAGTCTCGCGAAAAACAGCCACACCAGTGGTGTAAACGTTAACGTAACTTTTCAGGACCCTCGGACGGGTAAAGGTCACATTACAAAGGTGAGGCAACGGTCCCGAAGATTCAAGCTACCTGGCTCAGGATATATCCGTGACTTATCAGATCAATAGTGAAATGAAAATTCATTACTTCAGTGTTTGACATTAAAGGGCTGTTTTCACTTTCATCTGCTCAAGGGGGAAAGTATCTGTGAGCTCAACTCAAATCTCAGTTTAAGGCCAAGGGGAAGACCAAGATTTTGTGATATGACAAGTATAAACTGAATTTCACGGAAGTACCAGGCGTCTTGTGTTCGCCAGTTAAAAGGCTGTGATGAAAAAATGGACAGTGGATTTTTCAAGGCGAAAAGGGATTTTGAGAATATTTATGCTTACGTTTTTTGGTGATAAACCATATCAGACAAAATATTCAATCATGTTTCTATTAAGAGTCTTAATATATTAAACTGATCGAAGTCAGCTAAAATTATCTTGATCATTATTGGTGTCTGCGTGATGTGTAAAGGTTTGACTTTAATTAATTTTGGTTTTGACACAATATTTTCAGACCTGCTTCTCTAAGGACTTGTATATGGGGAGACATTGACACATTAAGATGAGAATAAATGGGGAAACTATTGCCTGCAGCTTTAATAACTGTTCTAGCAAAAAATACAACATATTTTGTGATTAAACAAAGTCTCAATCTATTGGCTGAGCGAGAGAAAATCAAATTGTCAATGTCATTCATTATTAAAGCAAGAAAACCAAACATTTGCTTGTTCCAGCTGCTCAAATACTACTGCTGCTGCTCTGTTTTACATCACTGAGGAGAGCCTGGGGCACCTGGGACATGCTGGATGCTGAGTCTCTCATTTCTCCACAGGCTACCCCCAGGAGGAGCTGGGGGATGCTGATAGCGTGAAGGGATGTCTGAGCTGCTCCTCTTGCTGTTTTACCTCTATGACCCTGACTGGGGCAAGTGAATAGAAAAATGGCAGAATGGATGGATGAAGGTGTGTATGGTTGACAATGGGATTTAAAAAAAAAAGAGGAAAGCTATTTATTTTTTGTGTGGATAGTTTACCAGGATGTGCAAAACCCTTCGGAAGACATTTTCATTCTACATGTGAAGTTTGGGAGAAAATAAACTAGATCAACTTGCAACAGATGCTAAGTGGAGGTAACGCGGCGTGTATTATCCACGCTGCTCTTCCTTTTCCTCTAGCGGATTAGTTGGGCACAATGGAGACCATTGATCTGTAAAACCTTGGTTGGTTTCATTCACGTGTAACTTGGCTCCGTCATCGAATGACAGATTGCCATTTCTCTCGCTATTGTTTATTCACTAATTATCCACATCTCATATGGTGTCACAGCATGACAGCTTCTCATGTGCACTCACTGTGATGGGTCCTGATATTGGCAGGTATGCGGTGTCTGTGTATGTTTGTGTGTTGGGGACAGAGTGAGAAATCGCTCCGTGTTTGTATATTTGTCAGATCGCTGTACTCTAAACGTGTCTGTGTGTAGATACAGAGAGAATAAAAAAACCTTTTAGCTGCTCTGGTATCGTCGCCGTTTGTTTGAGGCACATTACATCTATTAAAACGCCTTCATCTTGTTTAACCTACTTGTTAATCCTCTGTCCTCATTTTGCTGAAATTGGGTAAACTGTGAACATATCTTCAGAAATAAGTGCTCACCGTTTCTTCGGTTGCCAAAGAACAAGAACACGAAGTAGCCCGAAGATGAGAGTGCCAGGATGTAAAATTGTCATTAATGTTTTGTCAAATATTTATATATTTGTCTTTTGCTGGGCTCTGACCCTAACCATACAAAATGGCAGAAAAATGAAAGAGTGCAAAGTTACGCTGCTCCTCCTTGACTCATCATACACTAAGTACATTCTTTTCTTATTAAGGAACTCATGAAAGTCTAAGTTGAATGTGTAGTATGTGGTATCCCTTAAGTAGCTGCACCTGTTTCTCTGCCGGAAGCTTATTGCAAATTGAAGTGTATTTTAAGGTGTGAATGATTCTTGCGGGACAGCACAATCCAATAGGCCTCAACAGTAACATTACATTCTGCTACAAGATGTGCAGGATTATATACAAGTTGGTGATTAACAGCCAGAGTTGATTTAGCCTAAATGAGATAATGGATTTACAGTATACTGACAGATGTATATAAGTCAAAACTGATCAGAAATCGGGGTCGATGAACAAAATGTGAAGCACACAAGATAAAAAAAAACTGGATGGTGCAACATTGCTTGTGGGCTAGGCTAGGTAAGCTTCCTCCATTTTGAACTCTCGCCATTACTGACCAATGGCAAAAAAGTGTGAGTAAAAGGCCACCAAAGTGGAACTAGCTGTGAAAGACTCCTGTAGTTAACTTACTCTTGCCATTAAAGAAACAATTTTTCATATCTTGCAAGCATTTAAAATGCTGTTGGGACCGTGCCTTTGTTTAATTCCTACATTCTAATATGATTATTTTACTCATCTTTTATTTAACCAGGACCCATTTACATTATCTTTTCTGCCATATTCTGAGGGATGATTTTGTTGCCGGTATCATAAAAAAACAAATGACTGTAGCTATGTGTGAGACTTTCGAACAGCTCGGGGCCGGTTGGCAGGAAGGGGTCAGCAGCCACGGCCTTCGCTTAGCTCTGACACTTGTCGAGCACAAGTGCTGGATGCATAGTGGACATTTCACAGGTGAATTAACAGTCAAACACTCACGCAGGATTGTTCCAAGGGATTGAGGCAGAGAGAGTGAACCGGGAGGACAAATTTTTTTAGTCTTTGTGTAAAAATCAACAAACACTTCTCTCCCTCCCGCTCGTTCCTTCTCTCGGTAATCGACGGCATGCGGAGTTGAGAATCTCCAGGCAGTTGCTCGCCAATTCCGCATGGCCGCCTACCAATTGAAATAGCGTTATAGCCCAACTATACACCCATACGCAGTCACAGTAATGCAGGTGCACAGTGCATGACAAAAACACGCGTGCAGCGGCGGTAATGGAGCAAAGCGTGCACACAGGCGTGTGTGCGCATGCTGGCGAGCGTCCACCTACAGCATGTAGGCACACTCCCACGCGGCCCGGCTGCGAGCCCA